>NW_027362513.1:0-20713 GCF_042186555.1 Aquarana catesbeiana
ACCCTAATGGGTGTGTGCGTACCATTTTTTCCAGCTAGCCCATTTGGTTTGTGACTTCAAATATTGACCCTTGGCTGCTGCAAACATACATTCATAGGTGGCGTGTGTGTTCGTCAATTCTGTAATTTCACTGAAGGTGGGAGGTTTAGAATCTTTCCAGTGTCTGAGAATTGTTAACCTAGTGCTAAGTAATATATGTAGAATTATAGTTCTGGTTGCTGCCGGTATGTTTTCTATGCCTAATGAAAGGACAGCCAAATCTGCTTTCGGGATAACTGTAAGTCCTGCTATTGTTGATATTAGTTTAAATAATTTTTGCCATAGTTTATGTAAACTTGGGCATTCCCAGATAATATGGTGTAGTGTACCTACTCGTCCACAGTTTCTCCAGCATAGAGGTGAGGTTTGTCGTGCGAATTTAGAAATTCGGTATGGCGTTAAATACCAGTTTAGTGTTAATTTATATGTTGTCTCCCATAGTCTAACGCATTTAGTGGCTGCAAATGTGTTGCGTAGGGCTTTTTGCCATTGTTCTTCAGAATAAGTTGTGCCCAGCTTATGTTCCCATGCTATGATGTTGTCAGTTTTAGTAAACACCTGTTTATTGTTTAGCAAATTATAAAACAAGGATATACCTTTTATGTTAGTGTTGGGGTTTGTAAAGTACAGGAATACTCGCCATGGTACTGCAATGGAAGTGTAGGGGTATCCTTGAAGTAAATGCAATATCTGGATGTAGCTATAGTAGTCGTAGTCTTCTAAGCTGTACTTGGATTGTAGGACCTCAAATGTTTTGGGGATTGGACCGTTCATGAAGTCCTCTAGTGATAGTATGCCTCTGGACATCCAGTGTGATATACGTAGGTTTGGTATTACCAATGTTAAGCTGGATACAGTAATCGGAATACCTTTGGTTGTTTGGTTCGCGAATTTGGATGCTATGAATGTCTTCCAAGCTAGTAGTGTAGCAACCATTGTAGGAGATAGGTGTGTTTGAGTGTATGCCTGGAATCTGGAAGATAGTAGTAAGTCCGCTAGACTTGCCCTAGGCACTTGTGCTGTCTCTAGCTCTATCCATCTGTGGACCTGAGATTGGGATAGCCAATATCTGACTTGTGAAAGAATTGCTACTATGTAGTAGTCTTTTAGTATGACATGTCCAATTCCTCCAGCATCTCTAGACCTAGTGAGTTTCATGAAGGCGCACCTGGCCTTCTTACCCTGCCAGAGAAATCTGTCGATCTGAGATTGTGCACTAGAAAAGAAGGAATTAGGGACAGGGACTGGGAGCGTTCTAAACAAATAGAGTAGCTGTGGTAGCACCATCATTTTAAACGCTGCCAGTCTACCTGTCCACGACATCTCCACCTTGGCAAGATCTGCAAGCTTTCCCTGGAGGGTTCCCAAAAATGAGGTATAGTTATCAGCCACTATATTATCTATGTTTGCAGTTAGGGTTATGCCCAAGTACTTTATCCTATTGTTATCCCAGGAGTATGGGAATCTTGAGCTAAGTTTGTCTTGTATACCTGGGTCAATGCCTATCCCCATTATGTATGATTTGTTCTCATTTACTTTGTAATAGGATGTTTTATTAAACATATTTAATGCGTTATGTACCAAAGCCAGGGAAGTTTCCACATTGGTCAAGATTATGATTATGTCGTCCGCAAATAGGCTTATCTTATGGGTGGACTTATCTATACAGAAGCCTTCAATGTCGGGATGGGAGCGGATGTATATAGCCAGAGGTTCCATGAGTAAATTAAAAATTAATGGGGACAGGGGGCATCCCTGCCTAGTGCCATTGGTTATGTTAAAAGGCTTGGATAATGCTCCAGATGTAAATACTTGGGCTGAGGGTTTAGAGTATAAGGCCAGGATTGCTGAGAGAATGGTGCCAGAAAAACCAAACCTACCCAAGACCTGAGTGAGGTATTGCCAGTGTATGCGGTCGAAGGCCTTCTCCGCGTCCAACGCCAACAGCAGAGAAGGCCTCTTATGCGCCTTAGCTAAATGTATGATATTTAACAGGCAAAAACGAAGGTGAAAGCTGCGCTCAAGGTGAAACAAAAAAAATTTAAATATATACAGTGTAGTGAAATCCAAGCAGCCTGCATCGAGATCTAGTCTCCAAATCCCTCCAAAGATGATAATACAAAAGAGATGCGGCGCTAAAACATATTATGAACCTATGAAATAAATTAATAAAATAATCAAGGCTAATAGTACAAAGTGAGTATAAACAGTATTATACTCTAATACCCCAAAATTAATTAATTAAAGACAAATATTGAAAATAAATAAATGTATAAAGTCCAAAATAAATAAATGCATAGAGTCCAAAACCAAAGAAAAAGTCCGTGATAAATCAAGAAAAAGTGCCAGAAAGGGCCACAACAAAAATGAAGGTGCAGTGGGAAAAATCTTCTGTGGTTCCTCACACCCAAGGTGGTATATCAGATGTGCTTACCAGATCCCATTGACCGCTATTACAGCAGTCAAAAACGGCACAGGGAAATTACAGGGATCCCCACAACCTCAGCTTAGTGGTACCGATGGGCGACAGAAGGTATCTCAGGATTCAAAGAGAAAAAAACAATCCATCGCGTAATACAGTCTGCACAATCGTTTTATTAGAAGAGGAATTGCACTTACAAAGCTTCCATGTAGTGATCAGCATATCGCGTACAAATAACAATCAGTCAGCGTCTCCGTCTGCTGCCTCCGCCTTCCTAGTTCGTGTACAGCCCTACACAAGGTCGGACGTGGTGACATCGTAGGCTCCTCCCTACGCGACGTCCGTTTGTGACGAAACGCGTAGGGAGGAGCCTACGTCGTCACCAAAAAGGTCAATTCGGGAGTAGACTCTATGTGGAGAGGAAAAAAAAGTGTAGTCTCTTTCACCGGCGTGCAAGCACCTCCAGGCGTCATATAGGTCTTGTGCGTGTAATGTGGCCAGGAGAGACATACCCGGGCGTCTAGTGCTAGATGAAGAGTCCAGATTCGTATCAGGGATTGTATTGAAGTCTCCACAGACTATTAATCTTCCTTTTTGGTGGGTCTTGATCTTTCGTAGAAGTTTATGGAGGAAGTGTAGCTGGTGTTGGTTGGGCGTATACACATTTACAATGGTGTATGTGATGGAATTGAGGTCGCATACCAAGATTAGGTATCGACCCCCAGGGTCTTTGATTGTTTCATGTGCTGTAAATGCCACAGTGTCCCGAATAGCTGTGAGGACTCCTTTCGTTTTATTTTGGGCATTGGCAGAAAAGATGTACGGGAAGTTTCTGTGGGTGCAAGAAGGGGTGGCCGTTGTGGAAAAGTGCGTTTCTTGCACGCAGATAATGTCAGACTTGTTGGAAAGAGCCTCTTTCCACATTGACTTCCTCTTAGCGGGGTGGTTTAAGCCTTTCACATTAATAGATAGAGTCTTTGGTTTTTGATTGCTAACTTTATTCCAAAGTGGTGTCAGTATACAATCAGGACATTTTGTCCACAATGTTTTACTTTCAATAATTTTTATTGAACATCAGGAAGTACAACAGCCAGAAATGCACTATGTTTTTTTTTTTTTTACATTTTGTTTTATTGAAAAATAAAAGTATAAGTATACAAAGCAACAGAAATCAATTACTTGACAGATACGTTACAATATTAGGTAGATATTTAAGGCACCAGATGGAATTACAGTGATTTTTGTGCAATTATCATCAGTATACCGTTACTTATGTAATATAGTCTAAGGAACCAAATTGAAAGTTAACTGAGTTTCATCAATCTGTATGTTAGTTATGGGGTAAACTTATAAACCCCTTCTATATCCTAAGAGGTGGTAGTTACCTCCTTTTTGTGATTAAACAACATACATTGCAGTAATCCACAGTGTATAATTGGTTTATCATCTTATGTAAACATTATCTTCTTCTTAATATTAACTATTATAGAAATAGAGAGGTGAGGAGAAGGGGAGGAAAGGAAAAAAAAAAAAAAAAAGGGTGGGAATGGGAGGTGAAAGAGAAGTCATACCAGGCTTTGTGCCAAGACTGCAGTGAGATCTTGTGAGTACTTAAAGGTGAACCAAGGTTGCCAAGTTCTATGAAATCGTTCAATGTAAACATTATCTTCTTCTTAATATTAACTATTATAGAAATAGAGAGGTGAGGAGAAGGGGAGGAAAGGAAAAAAAAAAAAAAAAAAAGGTGGGAATGGGAGGTGAAAGAGAAGTCATACCAGGCTTTGTGCCAAGACTGCAGTGAGATCTTGTGAGTACTTAAAGGTGAACCAAGGTTGCCAAGTTCTATGAAATCGTTCAATGTGGCCCCTGTCCTGCGCTAGCATGTCCTCCATCTCGCAGATCTCATCCACTTTATTCAGCCATTCTTTTGTAGAGGGAACTCTCACTGAGTTCCAATATAGCGGGATCAGAGATTTAGCCGCGTTTAGAAGGTGCTTAGTCAGAGAGTGCTTGTACCGTTTGAATGAAAAGTTCGTTATGTGTAAAAGGCAGCAAGCTGCCGTGAGATTTATTCTTGTTTCAGAAATATTTTTTAATCAAATTTCTTATTGTAGACCAGAAACTTGCGATAGGAGGACAGTGCCACCATATGTGGACCAATGTTCCCAACTCACTCTGACACCTCCAGCATAATTCTGACTTCTGAGAATTCCATTTATGCAATTTGTCTGGTGTGTTGTACCAATGCATTAGTAGTTTATAGCTCGTCTCTTGTGATTTAGTGTTTATAGAACCTTTATGGGCAAAAATACATGCATACCTCCATTGTTCACCCGAGATGTCCTCTCCCAACTCCTCTGACCACCTCCTCCTATGACCGTCATCATCAACGCTCTTGGGGTGTTGCAGCAACGCATATGCAAATGAAATGGCTCTGTTTAAAGGGGTCTTACTATGGCAAACTGACTCCAGATCCGTGAGAGGCCTAAGGAAATCCCCTTTATGGTTATGGCTGGTTAGGTAGCTTCTTAATTGAAAATAAGACCATTGCCTTAGATGTGGCAGATTATTTTCAGCCTTCAGTACTGTCCAATCTTTAAATTTGTCATCCGTAAAACAGTCCCCCGCAAGTAACGGAAATGCGTCCTGGGTTATGGGCTTGAACAGTTTGTTCCCGAGTCCAGGGGCAAAGTCTGGGTTATCTGTTAGTGGGGTCAGTGGGCTTACGTCAGAAGTAATCAAATGACGATTGGCAAGTAGGTGTATAATCTCTAGTGTGACGCCAGTTATAGGGTGTTTGCGAACATTCAGCGGGTATCTAGCCCAGGGGATCCATGGGTAGTATTGTAACGTTAGGGCGTTCAACTCTCCCTCCAGGGGGACCCAGTCTTTCATGTAGCCATGGCAGTGCCAATCTATCACTCTGGTTAAGTGTGAAGCGTAATAGTAATGCTTAAAGTTAGGTAGGTTAATCCCCCCTGAATCTTTGGGTCTTGTCAGCCAGGGTAGCCTAATCCTAGGTTTTTTTTGGTTCCAAAGGAATCTCAAAATTATAGAGTTCAGTGCACAAAAAAAGGCATGAGGTATTCTGACTGGTAGGGTGCGCATTAGATATAGAAACCTAGGTAAAATAATCATTTTTATAATGGCGGCCCGTCCGAACCAAGATAGAAAGTCCAGGTGCCAGTCTTTAAGATTCTTTTCACAGCTCTTCAGGAGTGGAGGAAAATTCTTTTCAAATGTGTTCTGGAGTCGGGGGGTAAGCCAGACTCCCAGATATTTAAGTGCATTGGGGACCCATCTAAACTGGGAATTGGAAGTGGTCAGTCGGAGCAGATTATCTGGTAGAGTAATGTTAAGGGCTTCCGATTTTGAATAATTTATCTTTAAATTTGAAATGTAGTTGTATGTATTAAATTCTTTCAGTAGGTTAGGTATGGAGACAGTAGGGTTCGTGAGAAAAAATAAAAGGTCATCTGCATAGGCTGCCACCCTGAACTCCCCGTCTCCAATCCGGAATCCGGCTATTGCGGTATTTTGCTTAATCGTTCTTATGAAGGGTTCTAAGTTTAGTATTAACAGCAGGGGTGACAACGGGCACCCCTGCCTAGTCCCATTTGCTATATGTACAGGTTTAGAGAGGGTACCATTAATTTTTAATTGCGCCTTGGGGTTTTGGTATAAAGCTGATATCCAGGAGAGCATGTGCGTGCCCAGTCCCACATGTTGGCAAACTGCCCTCATGAAATCCCATGCCACTCTATCGAAGGCCTTCTCCGCATCCGTGGACAGGAGAAGACCCTCAATATCTCTCGTTCTTGCTGCATGTATAAGAAGGAGCGCTTTCGTGACGTTATCCTTAGCGTCTCTTCCAGGGACAAAGCCCACCTGTTCCAGGTCAATCAGCTCTGGGAGTAGTGGGCTCAATCTTGTAGCGAGTATCTTAGCGAACAGCTTAACATCCAGATTTAGCAGGGAAATGGGTCTATAACTAGGACATTCTAACGGGTCTTTTCCTGGTTTCGGTATCACCGTGATGTGGGCCGAAAGAAAATCTGGGGTCACCTCTCTAGGTGAGGACAAGGAGTTCAGGGCAGCCGCCAGGGGGTTCTTAAGGATGTTCAAGAAAGTTTTATAATAAATGGCTGAATAACCGTCCGGTCCCGGACTCTTGCCATTTTTTAGATGTTTAATGGCCTGGGTGATTTCTAGTGGCGTGATTGGGTCCTCTAGCAGGGCAGAGTCCGACTCCTGAAGAGCTGGGAGACCGCTCCTGAGTATGTAGTCTCTTATGATTTGGGTTCTGTCGTCAGTCACATTATGTTCTCTGTGTTGTGGTGGAAGATTATAGAGTTTTGTGTAATATTTCTGGAAATGATCAGCTATCGCTTCTGTTGCTACGTCAATTTTACCTTGTGCCCCTCTGATGCCGGGGATGTTATTAGAGGTTGTGTGTTCCCTTATCGCTCTTGCTAACAGTTTTCCCGTTTTATTTCCCGCCTCGTAGTATAATTTCTTTCTGAAGAATAGCGTTCTTTTAGCTCTAGAATCCAATATTTGTTGTAGAGTCTTCCTAGCTTCTAGTAGTTGTGTGGCTGTGGTTGTAGATAAAGACTGTTTGTGCAAGGTCTCTAGGGTGTTAATTTGTGTGATCAGTTTTTTAATATTAAGTTCCTTTTCTCTTTTACGTTTGGATCCCATTCTTATCAACTCACCCCTAATCGTGCATTTGTGGGCCTCCCATATCATAAGAGGATCTACATCTGGGGTGTTGTTTAATTTAAAAAACTCGGTCAGTGTGGAAGTCAGGGTAGGAAGAAGCGACGGGTCTGTCAAGAGCGATGTATTTAATCTCCATGTCGGTTGTTTCTGTGGAGGGTTTAATAAGTCCAGTGACAGGGAAATAGGTGCATGGTCAGAAATCGTTTGGTGTCCTATGTGTGCCTCCTCTACTAACTGGAGATCTCTCTGTGAAATAAACAGGTAGTCTAGTCTCGCATATCTAGCATGTGGGATAGAAAAAAAGGTAAAATCTCTATCCTCAGGATGGAGAAAGCGCCATGCATCAACCAACTGGAGGGATTGTAGCAGTGCCTTTAGTTTTTTGAGTATTCTGTAGGTGATGCATGTTTTCCCATTGGACGTGTCTGCTAGAGGGTTGAGCGGGACATTAAAATCCCCTCCCAGAATCAGACAGCTGGAGGCAAATCCCTGCAACTCCTTTACCATTCTTTGGCAGAACGTGACATGTGCCTTATTCGGAAAGTACACGTTTGCCAGAGTTACTGGGGTGTCTCCTAGAGATCCCTTTAAAAAAAATAAACCTACCTTCAGGGTCAGAGAGTTGTTCAGTTAGTTCAAAAGGTGTGTTTTTGCTTAGTAAAATTGACACTCCCTTGGATCTGGAATCGTTATTTGTAGCATGGAATGCCCTTGTAAAGTGGGAATTCGTAAGTTTAGGGACATGATGTGTCCTAAAATGAGTTTCCTGCAGGTAAACAATTTGCGGCTTACCTTTTTGGAGTTCCCTTAGAAGGGAAGTGCGTTTCTCAGGGACATTCAGTCCTCTTACATTGTGTGAGATGATCAGAGGGTTTTTCCCCAGTGATGAGTAGGCCATGGTGGAAGGTCAGGAGGAGGCGGCTTCGAGGACAATCTGCAAGGAGACAACTACAGAAACCTGGTTATACACTTTGTTATTATTACAGACTCTCGATCTTAATCCCAATTGGGGTAGGTCTGAGTAGGTTGGAACAAAAAAAAATTGAGCGCCAAAACTAAAAAGGTATATAAAAAAAAAAAAAAAAAAAAGGGCGGTGGGGGGTAGAAAAAGGGAAAAGGTAGACGAAGTAGATAAAAAAAAGGGGGAGAGTAGATTGAGGGAGCAAATAAGATACTGGGGGGTCCCTAACTAGGGCGTGCTCTTACCGCCCCAGAGGGGGAGCCCACTGGGTATAATAGTGAACCCTGAAACCTGCAGTCAGGTCACTGGGTCACTTTGTGGGGGAAGAGGGAGTCGCCAACGACCAAGCGGGGGCACACCAACTAAGTAAGTAAATGTGTAAAATTAAGTTTGAGTGAGAACTCTATCGAGTCACACACAGCCTTAAGACGATTAGCTAAATTACAAAAAAGAAAAAAAAACTGAACCATTGTATACCCAACCCAGGTATTAATCAACAATTCGGGTTGAAGTGGTGGGATGTCTTATAGGGTCAGGGCTGAGACCCAACATCAAATTCAAAACTAAGGCTAAAGTTCTCTATGGACGAATAAAGAGAGATCAAATGGGGTATTAAGGGTATTATCGTCCTCTTTGGAAGATCCATGTTTCCATCCTGTGAGAACAGCTCGTCTTCAATTGTAACTTAAGATGAACCTGTGGAATAAGAACAGCTGCAAATCTGTGAAATCGCACATCTGTGCAGGGAATCTTGAGATTTAAGAATGTGGGAGGAAATTGGGTGTGTTCGGAGCAGATGTAAACGAGAGTTATCATGCTTGAAGTTTCTGCAAAGCACCCGTGAACAACAAAACTGTGCAAACGTTAGTGTACACTAACAGCAAATTGGGATACGAGCGTCATATCATTCATCCTCCTGGGATCTGGCTTCTTCTGCGGATCTTCTCGGGGTTCCCATTTTGGCGTTTCCAGATCTGCTGTATTTGGATTTCTTGGGCAGTCTCTTGTCAGGTGAGGAGAGGGGTGAGCTCGGTGGACTTCTTTCAATAGGTGTCCGGAGGAAATCAGCGTACTACTCTGGTAGGTCGATCTGATCCATATCTAGAGCGCGGCAAAATTCAGGGAGGTCAGCGGGGGTGCGCAGGGTGTGTTGGTGACCATTGTATGAGACCATCAGAGCAAAAGGGAATCGCCAGGAGTATCTGAGATCTTTTTCCCTTATTTTCTCCAGCAGAGGGCGCAAAGCGCGTCTATTTTGCAAAGTGATCTGAGACAGGTCTTGAAATAGCATGATCGTTGCACCATTGAAGACAATTCTCTCATTTCTCCTTGCTTTCCGCATTATTTCATCTTTTAGCACAAAGCTTTGCAGGCAGCATATAATATCCCTTGGAGGAGCTGTGTCCGGGCCTTTCGGTCTAAGGGCTCTGTGAGCTCTGACAAAGTCAATCTCCATGTCCTCAGGTCTCTCTAATAAACTGTTGAACACCCTCTGAAGTGCTGGAGCTATTTGGGCCTGTTCTACTGATTCAGGAATCCCTCTCACCCTGATATTGCACCTTCTGCCCCTGTTATCGAGGTCTTCTATATGTCTGTTCATGTTTATTAGGTGCTGGGATTGCGTCAGTGAGGCCTTTTCAAGCCTGCCTATGGCCTTGTCTCTGTGTCTTCCTGCGGCCTCTGCCGCCGCCATTTTCTCATTGATAACCAGCATGCTGGTCTTTAGGTCTGTGATGGCAGCGGAGAAAGTGGCTTTGATGTCTGCGGCTATCAGGGACATGTCGGCGAACGTCAGGGGGTGATCCGGTTTGTGCTTACCCCTGCCTGAATCCTCCGGAGCCGACTGGGAGTCTTCGCTGTACTCCTCCTCGTTGTGAGCCGGCGCCATCTTGGATCTCGTATCGCCGCCAGAGAGCTGCTTAGCTTTAAAAATGTCCGGAATCGTAGAAGCCGAGTGAGGCACCGATCCACGTCTCGGGCGGGATTTAGGTGTGTAGTATAGCTTCTTACCCGGCATCTGGTGGCTCTGGGTCGGGTATTAGGTTGCGGACGGCTGTGTGTGCTGCGGAGCTCAGTTAGTGTGCGACCATCCTCGCCGCGCGCCAAGCCACGCCCCCCTGCACTATGTTTTTATGTTCATGACATTACTTTTTACAATCGTGATTACCTACGTATTGTTTACAGTTTTTAGCTCTGATGAAGGGAGAGCTTTTTTGGCCCTTGAAGCACATTGGCTTTTTACCCTGTAATATATATATATATATATATATATATATATATATATATATATATATATATATATATATATACAGCCCTTTAAATTTTCCACTCACCTACTCCCATTTTGCGAGTAGGCAAAATTGAGGGCTTGCGAGCTGGGCTGCCTGCCTGGGAGAGGGGGGGGAGAGCACCGCCGGCGAGGTTGATCGGGAGCCGTTCTCCCAGCGATCGCCCCAGGGAGGAAGAGGAAAGCAGCGGGATATCACGCTATTATCGGTGCTTACATTATAATTGTCCCTGCTCTGCTCGGCACAGCCCCACCTCCTCCTGACCTGTGCCTGTGATAGACAGAACGCCGGTCCAATGCAGCGTGCTATCCCGTGGCTCTCCTCTTCCTCCAGCCATACATTCCTCTGCCCAGGCGAGGCTGCAATGGTCACAGTGAGACTGCATTGGGCACAGTAAGGCTGATATGGGCACAGTGTGGTTGCAATGGGCACAGGGTGGTTGCAATGGGCACAGTGAGACTGCAATAGGCACAGTGAGACTGCAATGGGCACAGTGAGACTGTAGTGGGCACAGTGTGGTTGCAATGGGCACAGTGAGACTGCAATGGGCACAGTGAGGCTGATATGGGCACAGTGTGGTTGCAGTGGGCACAGTGATGCTGCAATGGGCTCAGTGTGGTTGCAATGGGCACAGTGAGACTGCAATGGGCACTGTGAGGCTGATATGAGCACAGTGAGGCTGATATGGGCACAGTGAGACTGATATGGGCACAGTGTGGCTGCAATAGGCACAGTGTGGTTGCAATGGGCACAGTGTGACTGCAATGAGCACAGTGAGACTGCAATGGGCACAGTGAGACTGCAGTGGGCACAGTGAGACTGCAGTGGGCACAGTGTGGTTGCAATGGGCACAGTGTGGTTGCAATGGGCACATTGAGGCTGCAATGGGCTCAGTGTGGTTGCAATGGGCACAGTGAGACTGCAGTGGGCACAGTGAGGCTGATATGGGCACAGTGAGACTGATATGGGCACAGTGTGGTTGCAATGGGCACAGTGAGGCTGCAATGGGCACAGTGTGGTTTCAATGGGCACAGTGTGGCTGCAATGGGCACAGTGTGGCTGCAATGGGCACAGTGTGGCTGCAATGGTGGGCACAGCATGGCTGCAATGGTGGGCACAGCGAGGCTGCAATAGTGGGCACAGTGTGTCTGCAAAGGTGGGCACAGGTGAGGCTGCATTGATGAGCACAGGTGAGGCTGCATTGAGGGGCACAGGTGAGGCTGCACTGATAAAGTTGTTGTTAATATTTATTTTTGTTACTTATTTTTGCATAAAACATTTAAATGTCATTTCATGAGATAACTTATGAGGGCGTGTTTAGGGGCAGGGCAGGGTTGGGCAGGGCATGGTAGGGGTTGAGTGGGGCACTGGTTGGCAAGTAACCCTTGAGGCCTGGCTAGTAGTTTAGGACTTGAAATTGTTGAGCCGTGTGTGTGTGTATACTATATATATATATATATATATATATATATATATATATATATATATATATATATACACATGTATACACACACACACATACAAACATACATACAGTATCTCACCACTCAGTAGTGTGGTTGCAATGGGCACAGTGTGGTTGCACAGCTGCGTACCTACCCCGACAAGTTTTTTAATTTTACCCGGATGTCCATTGTCACATTTGATCTGCTCTTACAAAAAGTACGACCCGGTCTGACATGCATGGACACCAATATGAGAAACAGTGTGTCACCAGAGGAACATCTGTTGGTGATGATCAGGTATGTGCATATATTTAGAAAATATATATCTATAGATGTACAGATGATTTTTTTTTAGTCTGTCCTTTATTAAAAAAAAAAAAAAAAAAAAGTCTATTTCAAGCAAATCTAAACATTAATCCAATTTTTAAAAATATATAACATTGTTTTGTGGCAATTTTTTAAATATTTTCACTAATTTAATTAAAAAAAAAAGATTAAAATAGTTATTTATTTATTCTTCAATCTGTATATGTTATAATTGTTTTGTATTAAATATTTTCATTAAAAAAAGTGTTCATTTTAAGCAAATATAAACATTTATTCTATTTTTTATAATATATGATAATTTTTTGGGCAATTTTTTAAATATTTTTTTATTCAGAAATATAGATTGATTAATATATTTATTGTTTTTTTCAGCTGTATATGGTAGTATTATATTTTTTAACGACTTTTTAAAATATACCAAATCCTAACCCTAACCGCTAACCCTAACACTAAGCCTAACTCTAACCCTAACCCTAACAATAAACCTAACCGCTAACCCTCACCACTAACCCTAACCCTAACGGATAACCCTAACCCTACCCCTTAACCAGAAAAGTGCTTGACATTTTGCGACCTGACTTTGGGGTCCCATATCTCGGGGCCACTTGGTGCTAGGAACCCCAAATTTCTTTACCGTACATCACGGGACACAGTGCACCATAATAATGACTATGTGGGTTATACGCATATCTTTAGGTTATTGGACACTGGCAACCAATAGTAAGACGGTTCCTCCCATATAACCCCTCCTATACCGGAAGTATCTCAGTTTTTGCGCCAGTGTCTTGAAGGTGATGGTCATGGCTGTTCAAATTTTTTCAAAAAGTTTCCCACTGAGGACGTCATAATCGGATCCATTCGGATGGCTTAACAGAGCTAAAGTGGATGGTACCTGAACCTCGGTTCAAGAACGAGGTATTGCTTGTAATGTGTCCTATATAGGCGCTGGACCCTTGTTAAGTTGGTATTCCTGGTCAATCTTGCCCAAGGTAAACCAGAAATGGTGCTTTACAGGTCCAGGGCTGTGGACCCCAATATATGGGGGACCCGGTCCCTGAAGGTCCTTAGATGCGCTACCCACCGTGATGGAAGATTGGGCCTGGTAAGACAGGCCCTGCTGCTTGGGATGGTGAGTACTCCCTTTGGGATTTTTACATATATATATATATATATATATATATATATATATATATATATATATATATATATGTATTCCCTTTGAAACTGCTGGTAACCTTGAGCCTGTGTCTGGGATTACAGATGGCCGGTTTGGCGTGCATTTGTTGAATACTGGCGCATGCGCGTGCCCGCAGTGTGTGCACCGCTGGCTTGTGTGTGCGCCCCTGGTGTGCGCGTGCGCCGCGTGCGTTAGGATGGCGCATGCGCCGTGCGGTGGACATGCCGCCGGTCGCTCACTCTCAAGCTAATGCCTTATAGGCATGGAGCTCCTGGCGTGCGCGTGGACAACACAGAGTGATAGTTGGGCACGTTGAGTCTGGTGGTCTTGGACACAGTGGTGACAGGTTAAAGGCTGGTTATAGTTTGGGGGGACTACGCCTTTTCTTCCTCGTGTGTAAGCAATGTCTTCCAGAAAACGAGGTATAGGGAACAAGAGTACCTCCTTTAAAAACAGGAGACCAACCCCATGTTGATGCAGCCTCAGTTTCTCCTGAAAGAAATGCGGCATCTGGCCTGGCTGAGCCATTGTATTTGTCAGGCATAGTGGCCACTACCAATATACCTTCCTCGGCTTATGTTACAAAGGAGGATTTGGCATCTGCCTTAGCGGGCCTTGAGGGCAAAATAGCTGGCATGATTGCCTCTGTAACACAGGGGGGGAGGAAGAGAAATAGATCTCCCTCCCCTGAGCCTGGGCTAAGTGGAGAGTCACTAGAGCACCAGGACTCTTATAGCCAGATGGGTCCAGGTGATCTGGAACCAGAATGGGCAGAGGATTTGGAAGAGGTGGTCATGAAGGACCGAGAGGAAGGAGAGGCTGAAGGATCCTCGGCTGAGGACTCTGGCTCTGAAGAGCCAATTTCAGCCTCCCATTCCCAAAAATTGTTTATCCAATCTCTAATTGAGATGGTACGAATTGGGTTTAAGTTACCTCCGGTTCAGGAGTCTGCACTCTCCTGTTCTACTTTGGGATCTTTGCGACCTCAGCAAATTTCCCAAGCGTTCCCTTTGCATCCGTTACTGGAGCAGGTGGTTTACGCGGACTGGGAACACCCTGACAGGATATACTTACCTCCAAAAAGGTTTTCTATCTTATATCCTATGTAGAAGAAGTTCAGGAAGGAATGGAGCACACCGTTGGTGGACACTGCCATATCTTCTGTAAACAAAAGTTTAACCTGTCCAGTGGATAATGCCCAGGTATAAAAAGCTAGAGTCCTTATTAAAGGCCTCCTTTTCGGTGGCTGGTGCAGCAGTTCAGCCAGCAGTTGCAGCTACTGGGATTTGCCAATCCCTAAAGAATCGCTTTACATGGTTGGTAAAGAACATACCTTGCCAGGAGGAATCTGCCGAGGAGTTATCGGAGATTCCTCATGCCTTATGTTTTGCAGTAGACGCATTGAAAGACTCAATCCAACAGATGTCTCATTTTGTGTTACTGTTGATTCATATGCGCAGAGTCTTGTGGCTAAAGAACTGGTCTGCTGAGACGCCATGTAAAAGGCTACTCGCAGCTTTTCCATTCCATGGAGAGCGCTTGTTTGGTGAGGATCTGGATAAGTATATCCAAAAGATCTCTGGAGGAAAGAGTGCCCTGCTTCCTATTAAAAAGAAAGGGAAGCAATCCTCTTATAAAATTCCTAATGCTCCAGGACCTGGTGCTTCTTCCCCTAAGCGGTATCGATGGCCTCAGCCGTCTGGGTTTAAAAGACCCCAGGATCAGAAGAAACCCTGGACCCAAAAGACACCCAAGCCCAACTCCAAGTCTACCTTGTGAAGGGGCGCCCCCGCTCTCACGGGTGGGGGGCAGGCTTCGGCTGTTTGGGGAGGCCTGGGAAGAACTGGTTCAAGACAGATGGGTCATTTCCACTGTAAAATACGGTTACAGAATAGAGTTCCGGGAGATCCCCCCGAATCAGTTTCTGTACTCAAGGGTTCCGTCGGATCCAGAGAAAAGAAGATGCCTATTCCTAGCTTTACACCATCTGCTGATGCAGGGGGTAATTGTAAAGGTTCCGCACGAGGAAAGATTCAAGGGGTTTTACTCAAACCTATTTACCGTGCCAAAACCAAATGGGGAAGTAAGGCCCATTTTGGACCTCAAGGCTCTCAACATCTTTGTAGACGTCCGATCCTTCCGCATGGAGTCGGTTCATTCAATAATAAAATCCCTGAGAAAGGGAGACTATTTAGCGTCCATAGATAACAAGGACACGTACCTTCATGTGCCGATCTTCGGTCCACATCAAAGGTTCTTACGCTTCGCTGTAGAGGGCAGTCATTTCCAATTTGTGGTACTACCTTTCGGTCTGGCCACGGCCCCCAGGGTTTTCACAAAGATTCTGGCCCCGGTGTTGGCATCCCTAAGGTCTCAGAAAGTCTCCGTAGTAGGATATCTGGACGATCTTCTTCTAAGGGAATGCTCTCGCCCCATACTGGTTCAAAACGTGTCAAGAACAGTACGGATTTTACAATGCCTAGGTTGGATGCTAAATATGGACAAGTCAGCTCTTTGTCCGACCCAAGCCTTGGTGTATCTGGGTCTGGTCTTGGACACCGCCCAAGAAAAGGTGTTTCTTCCTCCCTTAAAGGTTGCCTCTATAGTGGAACTTGTACAGAAGGTGAAAAAAGAACTAACACCTTCTGTTCGGTTGTGCATGAGGTTACTAAGAAAATGGTGTCATCCTTCAGCGCAGTGCCATATGCACAGTTCCACTCCAGAGTGTTCCAGACAGTATTCTAAAGGCCTGGGGCAAGTCAGCTCGAAACCTGGATCAGCCTATGGTTCTTTCTCCACAGGTTCTATGGAACCTCTCTTTGTGGTTAAGAACCAGCAACTTGAAAAGAGGGAAATCTTTCCCACCGGTAGCCTGGAAGGTCGTAACCACGGATGCCAGTCTTCTCGGTTGGGGAGCAGTCCTAGAGGAAGCGTCTGTTCAGGGAATATGGTCACAGACAGAAAGGACCCTGCCCATCAATCTATTGGAGATTCGGGCAGCTCGTCTGACTCTGCGATTCTGGACATCTAGGTTGCGGGGTCTTCCTTTTAGAGTCCAGTCCGACAACTCCACGGTAGTGGCATATATCAACCACAAGGGAGGTACCAGGAGTCGGGCAGCCCAAAGAGAGGTAGATCATATATTGACTTGGGTAGAAAAACATGTGCCGTTTCTGTCGGCAGTGTTTATTCCGGGGGTGGACAATTGGCAGGCGGATTTCCTAAGTCGCCAGAAATTGTTACCAGGGGAATGGTCCCTGCATCCCGAGGTTTTTCTACAGATCTGCCAATACTGGGGGACCCCAGATGTGGATCTGCTGGCATCCAGATTCAATGCCAAGCTGGACAGGTTTGTATCCAGGACCAAGGATCCACTGGCTGTCAGGATAGACGCATTAGTAGTTCCTTGGGATCAGTATTCTCTGATATATGCCTTCCCTCCGATCCAAATTGCCGCACTTACTACGCAGAATACAGGAGGAACGAAAGCCGGTGATCTTAGTGGCTCCAGCGTGGCCCCGGAGATCCTGGTACTTGGAGATTGTGAAGTTGGCAGTAGGGGACCAATTGGTCCTTCCTTGCCGTCAGTCAAGACCTGTTGTCTCAAGGACCCATATTCCATCCTTCTTTACGGTTGCTGAATTTGATGGCCTGGCTATTGAGACCAGACTATTGAAAGACCGTGGTATTATGGGTTCAGTCTTGTCTACTTTGATAAAAGCTAGAAAGTCAGTTTCTAGAGCTATCTATTATAGAGTCTGGATGTCATACATTTCTTGGTGTGAGGAAAGAAAATGGAACCCTCGTAGGTATACGATTGGAAGAGTTCTTGCCTTTCTTCAAGCTGGAGTAGACTTACAGCTCGCTTTAGGGACAATTAAAGGACAGATTTCGGCCTTACCGTTTTTTTTCCAAAGACCAATTGCATCCCATTCTTTGGTGCAAACCTTTGTCAAGGGAGTAGCACACCTGAGGCCGTCGCTTAAACCACCTTTATGACCCTGGGACCTAAATTTGGTACTGTCAGCCTTACAGAGTCAACCCTTTGAACCTATTAGGCATGTTCCTTTTGTCCTATTGACCAGAAAATTAGTTTTTTTGGCGGCTATAACATCTAGAAGGGTGTCAGAATTGGCCGCCCTTTCTTGCAAAGAACCTTTTATGATTCTTCATCAGGACAGAGTGGTCATGCGCCCTCATCCGGATTTTCTACCGAAGGTGGTTTCCAAATTTCAGGATCAGAATCAGGATATCATTTTACCTTCCTTTTTTCCAAACCCTAAGACTAGGGAGGAAAGGTCGCTTCACTCACTGGATGTGGTGAGGGCGATAAAAGTTTACTTGGAAATGTCAGCTCCCTTTCGGAAGACTGACTGTTTTTTTGTCTTGCCTGAGGGTCCTAAAAAAGGACAGCCGGCAACAAGTTCAACTATATCCAGGTGGATTTGTCAGACTATTATCCAGGCGTATGGATTAAAGCGCAGGGTTCCACCCTGGGATTTAAAAGCACACTCCACTAGAGGGATTCGTGCATCATGGGCAGTACGCCAACAGTTGTCTATGGCTCAGGTTTGCAAAGCGGCCGCTTGGTCTTCAGTTCATACGTTCACCAGGTTTTACCAGGTGGATGGAGGTCTCAAAAGGAGGCGGTTTTTGGCCACAGCGTGTTGCAAGCAGCTTTATAGTCTCAGGCCCGTTGGGCTTAGGGATAATGTGTCCCCCCCCTCAGGTGCATTGCTTTAGGACATCCCACATAGCCATTATTATGGTGCTATGTGTCCCGTGATGTACGATAAGGAAAAACGGATTTTTAAAACAGCTTACTTGTAAAATCCTTTTCTTGGAGTACATCACGGGACACAGAGGTCCCTCCCCTCTTTCTGGGATCGTCATTGCTTGCTACAAAACTGAGGTACTTCCGGTATAGGAGGGGTTATATGGGAGGAACCGTCTTACTATTGGTTGCCAGTGTCCAATCACCTAAAGGTAAGCGTATAACCCACATAGTGATTATTATGGTGCTCTGTGTCCCGTGATGTACTCCAAGAAAAGGATTTTACAGGTAAGCTGTTTTAAAAATCCGTTTTTTTAGTGTGCAAACACAGTGGAACTAGCACTACAACATATCCAAAGTTGGGGGTCCCATATGCATCTCTGCATCATTTTTTTTTAATGGGAGTTTCCACTATTTCCAAAGTCAACCGAGAAACCTGCGCTATGCTATGGGAAGTGCTACACAAAGGGTTATGCCAGTTTCAACAGAGTGTATGTGGCAGAACATAATAAATGAATTTTGGGACAAAACAAACTCCCCAAACTATATCGGAGCGTTGGACGGCAAACATATACGCCTCAAAAAGCCACCAAAGTCAGGCTCCATGTACTTTAATTATAAGAAACATTTTTCTATAGTGTTGCTTGCACTAGCAGACGCCAAATCTAAATTTATATGTGTTGATGTTGGAGCATACGGCAGTCAAGGGGATTCTCGGATTTTTAGAGAATCGGCCATGGGCCGTCGCATACATGAAGGGCGCTTTGGAATTCCGGCTTGGAGGCCTCTTTCCAACACTACAGAGCCCATACTACCTGTTGTTATTGTGGCTGATGAGGCATTCGGACTTTCAGAAAATATAATAGCCATCAAGAAAAAAATTTTCAATTACAGACTCAGTCGTGCAAGATGAGTCGTTGAATGTGCGTTTGGGATATGTTCAGCAAAATGGCGGGTACTACTAAGTACAATGCAGTTAGATGTTGAAAACGCTAAAGTAGTACTCGCCTGCTGTGTTCTCCATAACTTTGTAATTGAAAATTATAGAATATCCACAGATCCTGCACCTCCGAACCCCAATCAGAACATTCAACATATGGACCTACGCCCTCCAAGCAGAGTAATGACAGTTCGAAACAAATTTGCAGAATATTTTGTTTCACCTGTTGGTAGCGTGCCCTGGCAGGATTCCCATATTTAGTCTGATTACAAGCTTGAAGTTATTAAAATTTTTAATTTCAATTTCAAAATTTAAGTTTCAATAAAGGATTATTTCTTTACTTAAATTTTTTCTTAAATTTTTATTTTAAATTTTTAGCATGCTACTTTGTTTCCCGTTATGAATTAGTTTAGCAGATTTCTTCTCCCAGTAGTGAAGCAATCTACAAATGCTTTAAATTATGGAGAACGGGCGCTGATACTGGAATCTCGTGAGACCTTACAAGATTATAATATCATAGATTCAAATAAGCACAAGGATGTGAGAATTTGACACTGCTCTATAAGGACACACGGTGTTATGGTAATAAAATATAGAGCCCCCAAATACATACATACATACATACATAAATACATACATCTGGACTATTATCAGCTTTGATCCTCCAAATCACTGCTGATCAGTTTCAGAAATGTATATGTGTCATTTGAGTGTGGCAAAATGGCCATCTTTCACATGGCCACTGAAACACACAAAATTGATCTATCAGCTTTGGTATTGTGATTTGCATTTGAAAAAAAATAAATTCAGTTACAACATAACCACATGCATAATATTCAGGGCCACACATTTTTAATTAACAAATTTCTTTATTAAACAAAAATTTTCAAACATGAAAATATAAAATTATAAAAAAAAATATAAAGAGCATTCTCTATGGTAAATTTAGCAAAAAGTGCAAACAGTAGAACTTTAATTTCTATAAACATTTTAGCAAAAAGTGCAAACATTATAACATTAAGTGCAAAAATATGATAAAACCAATAACTAAATTATAAATTTTGGTAAGTGAGAGAGCTGTCTTGGGACCTTTCCTCACAGGAGGAAGGATTGGGCATCCTTTGCTGAAGGGGGGGGGGGCTGAGACATCACTTGTGGCATGAATGGTGAAGAGACTTTGGGTGGCATGGAATAATGTCCTGAAGGTCTATGCGACAGGTACATGGGTTGGGGAACACCTTGAGCAAAGGCAGAACTACTTTGGCCTGGTATCTCATAGCAAGATGCCTGCATGTTCCCCCTTTGAACAAAAGACAGTGGTGGTGAGGGCCGCGAATGCCTTTGAGCACTTGGGCAGGAGGCAATATAGCAATAAATATTTTACCGGCACTCTCGCTCACGTTCATCTGCTAATTGCTCAAGGAGAAAATAATGACTACGGCAGAAGATAGTTTGGCCATTGTTTAAGTCCAGGAAGATGTCGCTTCCATGTCTTTCCTGGCGCAGCTTTTCCACCAAATGTTTTGCTCAACCCTAGATGGTTCTTGCTCCATCTCAAGCTGACAACGCCCCCTTTTGCTGCTTCGTGGAGGTGATCTAGTGTGATCACGCTAGAAAA
>NW_027362514.1:0-31067 GCF_042186555.1 Aquarana catesbeiana
CTGAATATGGATAGGTATGCTCAGTATGGATGGCTGAGCATGGATGAATGAGTATGCTGAGTATGGGTGAGTATGGATGGACGGATGAGTATGGATGGGTAAGCATGGATGGATGGATGAGTATGCTGAGTATGGATGAGGATGGATGGATGAGTATGCTGAGTATGGATGGGTTTGCTGCGCATGGATAGCTGGATGGATGAGTATGCTGAGTATGGATGGCTGAGCATGGATGGATGAGTATGCTGAGTATGGATGGCTGAGCATGGATGGATGGATGAGTATGCTGAGTATGGATGGCTGAGCATGGATGGATGGATGAGTATGGATGGATGGATGGCTGGAATGGGCACAGAGCAGCGCTGTGGGCACTACACATCCAGCCCACAGCGCTGCTGCCACTGATCTCTCCCTTCGCACTGTACCAATAGGTACGGGGAGGGGAGAGAGGAACCGGACGTGATGCCGGTTTGTTTACAAGTGATCGCTCCGTCATTTGACGAAGCGATCATGTGGTAAACACCCGCTATCAGTGACCTTATACCGTGATCCGTGATGCGCCGAGTCCTCTGGACCCGGTGGTCATGGATGTTCCCGGGTGTGCATGAGAGCGGGATTCTGGGAGGACGTCATAGTACGCCCTCCCATAGTTATCCGAGCGCGCTGCAGCCATCATTCGGCTATAGTCGGCAAGCGGTTAAATAAATGTATTACATTTTATCAATGGTGCCTATAAAGTCAGTTTTTCCAGTTATATTTTTCCTCAATATGTTAAGACATGGCACTTTGCTATTTTTGTACACCTGCAGTGCCATCCTGTGTTGGTGTGCTTAGCTTTTTTCTTATCATTTTACTCAAAAGACTATTACTAAAACTAAATTGAAATTTGATGTCAATATTAACACTGATTCCCAGTGGGGACACAGAAAATAAATGCCCTTATTATATCTAAAACTAGAATATAAAAAGTTTTGTCAGTAGATACACTTCAACCAATTCAGCCCCGGAAGATTTGGCTGCTCAATGGCCAGGCCATTTTTTGCGATATGGCACTGCATCGCTTTAACTGACAATCACGCGGTCGTTCAACGTTGTACCCAAACAAAATTGACATCCTTTTTTCCCACAAATAGAGCTTTCTTTTGGTGGTATTTGATAATCTCTGCGGTTTTTTATTTTTTTTATAAACATTTTTTTATAAACAAAAAAAAAAAAATGACAATTTTGAAAAAAACACAATATTTTGTACTTTTTGCTATAATAAATATCCCTAGATTTTTTTTTAAAAAAGCTAATTTTTTTCCTCAGTTTAGGCCTATATGTATTCTGTATTCTTCTACATATTTTTGGTAATAAAAATCGCAATAAGCGTATATTGATTGGTTTGCGCAAAAGTTATAGCATCTACAAAATAGGGGAAAGATTTATGGCATTTTTATTTTTTGTACTAGTAAGGGTGGTGATCAGCGATTTTTATCAGGACTGCGACATTATGGTGGACAGTTTTTTGAGAAATTCCCAAATAAATGTGTACCTAAAGACAGGGTGACACTGTAGGTACATCAATAGTAATGTGCCAACGTCCCAATATTAAACTTATGAAGCTATGACAACTAAAAAATGGACTTTTAAGGCACACGGATATACTGACTATAAAAAGGTAAAAATGGTTTTATTTGATTATGATCTACAAAAAATAGAAGCAATTAATACAAGTAATACAGTCCATAGAGCAAAAATATTTGCATGTAGTTAATATTTCCTACCCTACATACAACCAAGACACCACTTAATGCAATATATATATATATATATATATATATATACACAGTAAAGCATCCAGAAACAGGTGGGGTACAAATTCCCAAGCGGATGTTACGATTATGGGTGTGAAAGTTGTGGGTCAGATTGTAGGTCCGGGTAGGTATGTTCTTAATAGCTCGACATGTTGCGTGTATGGAAAACACTTCTTCAGGAGCTAAGGAAGATTCTGCATATGGTAGTCGGACATGGTGAATCTGCTGGATGCTGTTTGACTACTGTGAGCTGCACCCTACCCTATAGCCTCTCTGAAGCAGGCTTGAGATCTTAGTCCCCTCAAGTCATTGTCATTGCTACCTATGAGACTATCTATAAATAATCTGCACATGCTCATTTCTAATTCGGGATACCTGGCTATATACGGTGCCTCTACCCTCTACAGCGTTTTGTCCATACTGATGGTTTTTTAATAGAAACAAGTGGTTATCTAGCTTACCAGCTGAGATACCATACCTATATGTTTTTCACCATGTCTGACTACCATATGCAGAAACTTCCTTAGCTCCTGAAGAAGTGTTTTCCATACGCGCAACACGTCGAGCTATACCTACCATAACATACCTACCCGGACCTACAATCTGACTCATGACTTGCCATTTCACACCCATAATCGTAACATTGGCTTGGGAATTTGTTCCCCACCTGTTTCTGGATGCTTTACTGCATATATATATTACATTAAGTGGTGTCTTGGTTGCATGTAGGGTAGGTAACTACATGGAAATATTTTTGCTCTATGGACTGTATTACTTGTATTAATTGCTTCCATTTTTTGTAGATCATAATCAAATAAAACCATTTTACCTTTTGTAGTTAGTATATCCGTGTGCCAGACATTGACAGATCTCCGTTCTGTCTCTAGCAATCGCGACCGCTGGGCACGCGCTTCGGCTCTGGCATCGCGCCATGGGCACGTCCCCTAGTCATCAAAAGGTGAACCGACGTACAGTTACGTCAGTTCGCCCAGGGGAGCCAACCTGCCACAGAACAATTGTGGCAGCTGGTTGGGAGGGGGTTAAACAGTGCAAAGATAAATACTGATGTGCAAAGTGCCATACCCTGAGATTTCAGTTCAATGGTTAGATCTCTGAATGATTATTTCTATATGTGCTTTTTGTTATTCAGAAAACCATAAAAACCATATGTTTTTCTTTTCAATCAGCTCACGCCAACTTATCCTGAATAACCCATGACAATTGATTCATCGTGGCAACTAATCAAACTTCTAAGTTTCCTTACCTGCCTTAGGCCCTGTTCACACTGGCAGGGAGTTTGAGGCATGTTTTTAACTCTCCTCAAACTCCTAGTAAAGCAGTCTACAATAATACTATGGACAGCACATACATAGTGCTGTTCACATTACCAAGACATCAAGAGTTTGTGTTGCTGCGCTTCAAAAATGAAGCTTTGTGTAGAGTTTGGAAGGAATTGAAGAATCTCAACACCTTCTATTCAAGGCAATGGTAATGTACCATAAACTCACTGGCATGTGTTTGCAGAGAGTTTAACGCGGGTTAAACACGATGCAAACTCAAAAAATAACTTGCATTAACTCTATAGGCATGTTTGTTAAGAGTCAGTATTTTAAACCAAGTATGAACAAGGCCTAAAAAACATAAACAGTTCTGCTGGTGTGTATGATATGGCATATAATGTTTTGATTTGGGTGTGCAGGGTTTATGGGCCTGATGTTCGTAGAACAAATCAAAATATGGGGTGCTTGTGGGAGCAGAGCGCCCCATAATGCACTGCAAGATGCAGTGCATTGACAGCTGCTGACTGGCCAAAGCATGCACCTGACCTGTATGCTTTGACCATTCACAGCACGATGTGCATGCTGTAACAGTCATGATTGGCCAAAGGCAGGGTGCATGTAATTTCATTTTTTTTTTCTATTTTTTAAGAGCAGGGCTCGTTCCTGCACCCATCAAGAGTAACTGTGAAGGGGAGTTACAGTGTTCAGGCACCACCAACACCCAAGGTCCAATTGTTCTGCACCTGTATGACAGGAGCGTGTAATTTTTATTTTTATCTTTAATTTTAACAGCATGGCCCGTTTCTGCGCCCAACAAGAGTAACTGTGAGGGGTTACAGTGTTCAGGTACCACCAACACCCAAGGTCCAATTTTTTCTGCACCTGTTTGACAGATGCATGTAATTTCAATTTTTTTTTTTCTTTCTAATTTTTAACAGCAGGGCCCGTACCTGTGCCCAACAAGAGTAACTCTGAGGCATTACAGTGTTCAGGCACCACCAACACCAAAGGCCCAATTTTTTTTGCACCTGTTTGACTGGGGCATATAATTTCAATTTTTTTCAAATGTTTAACAGCAGGGCCCATTTCTGTGCCCAACAAGAGTAACTGTAAGGGGTTACAGTGTTTAGGCACCACCAACACCCAAGGCCCAATCTTTCTGCACCTGTCACAGGTGCATGTAATTTCTTTTTTTTTTTTTTTACAGCAGGGCCTGTTCCTGCACCCAATAAGAGTAACGGTCAGGGGTTACAGTGTTCAGGCAGCACTTGGGATGGGCAACCGGTTTGGGCCGAACATAAGTTTGGCCTGAACATTGCCCATTCAGATATTCTCCCAACACCCAAACTTTCTGGGCACTTAGTGGCATGTTCGCCCACCAAGCGCACAGTCAATAGGTTGTTAAGGCTTCTCTGCTGGGAGCTAAATTTAAAAAAAAATTATTGTAAAAAAAAAATGTAATTTAAAAAAATTTGGGGAGAAAACAGCATGGGGTCATCCTTTGGGTCTGGTATTGATTTTAACCACTTCCCTACCAGCGCATTGTAAAATGACGCCAGCAGGAACACTACCCGGGTACCTATCTGCAGCCCATGCCTCATAGAATATATGTTGGTGTGTTTTCTTTCCAAAATGGGGTCATTTTGTGGGTAATTCCACTGTCCTTGTTCTCCAGGACCCTCAAAAGTAATAGGTAGGAATGAAATTAGATGTGTAATTTATGCTTCTAGAACGCCTGATGGTCCTCCATGCATGTTGGGCCTCTCTATGTGGCCAAGCTGTGAAAAAGTCTCACACTTGTGGTATCGTCATACTCGGGAGGAGTAGCAAAATGTATTTTGGTGTTTAATTAGAAGTATGCATATGCTGTGTGTGAGAAATAACTTGTTATTATGACAATTTTGAGTAAAAAAAAAAAGAAATTCTTCATTTTCCCAAGAATTGTTGGAAAAATTACAGCTTCAAAAAACTCACAATGCCTTTTACTAAATAACTTTGGGTCTGGCATAGATTTTAAGGGGAACTCCACACCAAAATTAAAAAAAAAAATGGTGTCAAAGCTACCATAATAGTATTGCAGAAGGAGGGGAATGATTAGCTCGAAGCATCTTCTTATAGACCAATATCATTATTGTGTTCCGATCTCAAAATAGTGGCAAAGGTGTTGGCAACCAGACAGGAAGTCAGGGGAAGATAGGATTTCACTATATGCAGATGACGATTTATTTTTTTTAGGCAATACAGTCATCCCTGATCGCGGCAATGCATACAGTGGAGGAGTTTGGATGATTTTAGGGCCTAGTTATAAATTGGGAGAAGTCAGCATTGTTACCTGTTGACCCACTTAGAAATCTTATTTCGCCTAGAATCCCTCAGTTAAAAGTAGTGGAGACAATGAAATACCTCAGAATAATGTTGTTGAGTGACCCCAAACAGTACATCAGTGATAACTTGATCCCACTTTTGCTAAAATTCAAGCGGAAAAGTGACATTTGGAGCCGTCTCCCTTTGTCTGTGGCGTAACTTGGTTAAAATGATCTGGATGCCACAATTGCTGTACCTGCTACATAATTCTCCAGTCTGGATAGGTAAAAAAAAAAATTTAAAAATAGAGTACCTTTTTAGGGAACTAATTTGGAAGAAGGGCCAGGCTAGGATTAGTTTACAAACATTGCAGCTGCAAACAAGCGAGGGTGGAATGGCCATTCCACATCTTCGCAGTTATTTTTTAGCAGCCCAACTGCATCAATTCGGGGGATGCATCACGCCGGGAAGAGGGAAAGCCAGTGGTAGAATGATGTTACAGGGGGATCTGCATAACACCAGTAGTGGAGGTGATGGAAATGGTTTTCTTTTCTCGAGTGTCCAACACTGAAGATGATTACTAAAGTATGGCAGTCAGTTAAGAGACTGATGGGATATAAGGGGGTAACGGAATACTCCCCCCCTCTGGCATAACAAATGTTTGCAAGAACTATGGGTTATAGGGAGGATTAAGGAATGGGAAAAGCAGGGTATAAGTCGATTGATTCAATTATATGAAGGTAACATTCTAAAATCATTTGCAGAATTGAGGATAGAGTATGGGATACTTATATTTATATTTACAGATCAGGCATGCCCCGAGTACCCAGTTTAATAGTCAAATAGTGGAATGGAGCAAGATCCCCCTCCTCCAAAGGATAATTAAGTCAGGCTTATCTCAGAGGTATATGCGCAGATAATTGGGAGAACTATTACTGAGGACTATAGTGTCTTCTAATAAGGAAAGATGGGAAGAGGATGTAGGGGTAATAACCCCGGAACAGTGGAGGAGGATTTTGGAACTGGCGCCATTGGTGTCAGTCTCCCCTTCACAAAAAGTATCACATCTATTTCTGTTGCACAGAGCCTACTACACCCCTAAGAAACTGTTTATGTTTGGCCGGAGACCAGACACTAAATGCCCCAGGTGTCAGGAGATGGGAGATCTCATACATATGATGTGGAGATGCCCAAAACTGTTTCAGTATTGGGCAGAGATACTTAACATCATAAACACAACATTTAGAACACATTAGAATTAGAAGCCAGAGTGTGTGTGCTGGGACACATGGACAAAGGCAGAGAGTCAGCAAGCACTATAACGGTGGTTCTGAGGTGCTTATACCAAGCAAGAAAATTGATTGCACAAAATTGGCAATCACTGAGACCTCTGTCTCCTGAAAAGTGGGTTAAGGTCATAAATACAACAGTGTGGAAGGAAAAAGTGACATTTACTAGACGTGGTAATTTTAATAAGTTTGTAAAGATGTGGAAGCCCTGGCTGCGAAAGATGTATTTTCCCCCTTGAGTGATTGGGAAGGGAGCCCACGGTGGTTTTAGGGTAAGTTTGGCAGTATAAATGTAAATGTGTAAAATTAGGAAAATATGCTAGAACTACAATAGATGATAGACAATTGTATAAATCTCCATGGTGAGGGTGTGTGGGATGGGGTGGGTGGAGGGACAAGAGGTGGGGATGCTATGTAAGTAAAGTTGAATATAACATTGGGGGGGGGGGATGTAAGATGTAAGGTTTAAATGTATGTTTTGTACCTGTGAAATTAATAAAAAAAAATTAGTAAGTAAATAAAAAGAAAGAGTCATGTGGTGTGGACCAGCCTGGAGCAGCATCAATTCTGTTATCTACAGGGACTTCACAAAGAAATAGATTTACTGTATTTGAAACAGCAGCTGGCAAATTATGCTCCCGGCTTGAGGCACTTGTCCACGGTCAGCAACTATCCTCATTTTCAGGAATCTCAGAATAGCTTACTAGAAAATTATTGTAAACATATTTTGACTACAAAGCAAAATAGGTTTAGATATGATATTATATATTATCATGAGGGGTGGGTAAATACCTGTCAAGCACAAAGGAGAATCCGTAGAAATCAAAATATACAGGATATTACACAACCTCTCTCACAATCTGAGGGTAATCAGGGTGAGTCCTTCTCTTCATCATTACCAATTTTTTTAGACAAACTAGGGAAAAGAAAAGGAAACAACACCACAGCTACAACTGTGAGCAGTTCTACCAGGAGCAAAACCAAGAACAGAGCCTAGTGTTATTAAATAAGGGTTTATGATTTGTGCCTGTTTATTCTCGTAACGGACTTGAAGTTGACATTGGACACTAGAGAGATACTGTAAGATGCATAAGAGGTATGGGGGTGGGAATCTTTCCTGTGATAAAAAATGGTTTTAAACTCCTTAAATGAGCAAAACACCATTGTTGTGAAACCAGCAGATAGGGGTGGAGCCATCGTAATTTTGAATACATCAGACCATCAGGCTAAGGTCATGCACCAATTATCAGATGGTAAAGTGTATTAAAAAATTGACAGGTGATGTTATTCAGAGTTTGAAGAATCAGATTGATGCATTGATACTACAGACAGACTCCATGAAAATTGTAACACAAAACTTAAAGGATTTTTGATTAGAGAATATCCATTAACACCCCTATTTTAATGCCTCCCCAATATTCACAAAGGACTACAGAGTCCTTTAAAGGCACCCCACCATGGTTGGGACTGAATCTGTTTTTCAACCCTTAGCTATCTTTCTGGTCCAACTATTACAATCTAAAGGTTGTACAGTAGGTATGCAAACCTTTCTCCTTGATAACAACACTAATATTTTGAACCATCGACCCGTTTGGATAACTTACTAACTGGCTGCCTTCTATGCAGCATGGACACAAATAGTCTGTACACATCCTTACCACATGATGAAGGTCGAGGGTATTAGGTGAGGTTCTGGTGGCTTTACATCTCCCTGTTGACTTGATTGACTTTGCCATGAAGTTGCTGAAGATAGTGCTTACTACTTTGTTTTTGATAACCAGTTCTTTCAGAAGCTTCTGGACACATAATTAATGTGGCTCCTAGCTATGCCAACTTATATATATGGCCTATTTTAAAGAAAATTATGTTTATAGTCATACACCTGGCATAGCTATATTGGCAATTTATTTTTCATATGGCAGTATTCCGAATCTCAGCTTCTTCAATTTAGGGATTATCTTGACAATTGTGCTGTCACAGTCATCTTTTTCTTTGGAGTTTAGTGCCAACTCAGTCCACTTTCTCAATGTCCTGGTGACACAATCTGAAAGTAAAATTGTGATAGATGTGTATCAGAAGCCTAAAGCCGTGTACACATAAGCAGTATGTCCGACAGAAAAAGTCCGACGGAAGCTTTTCATCGTCAATTCCGATCGTGTGTATGCCTCATCTGACTTTTGTTTTTGAAAATTCTGACGAACCTAAAAATGGAACATGTTCTAAATATTTCCGACGGAACCAATTCCTATTGGGAAAAGCGCTCTTCTGTATGCTGTTCCGACGGACCAAAAACGACGCATGCTCTGAAGCAAGTACGGGACGGAAGCTTTTGGCTACTGGCTATTGAATTTCCTTTTTCTAGTCCCGTCGTAAGTGTTGCATGTCACCTCGTTCTGGACGGTCGACCGTGTGTATGCAAGACCGCTTGAGCGGAATTCTGTCGGAGAAACCTTCAGAGTTTATTCCGAAGGCAAAACCGGTCGTGTGTACGTGGCATAACAATAGGAATACATTTTGCACTATAGTAGCTTTTATCCCAAAAAAGTTGAAAGCAGGTCTGCCTTACAATCAGATTATTATATGTCAGATTTCCTGGACTGATGAGATCTTTTTAAGTCAAGCCAGACACATGCTGGAGAGATTTGTTGAGCAGGGTTATTTCCATGCTGAACTACAGAAATCATTTAATAAAGCTCTGCCCAGGACAGGACATCCCTGCTTAATTTTATTTCAAAAGTTCTATCTAAACTCATTGCTGTTGTACTTACCCAATGCAGGCTCCTCAAATTTTGCATATTATTAGGAAACACTGGGGAGTTCTGTCTAGTGATCTGAAATTGGAGGAGATATTTGGGGAAGCCCCATATTTTCACACAAGAGTTTGCACAGGTAAAATGCTTTGATACAAACTAATTTTCAAAACCAAACCAGGACCAAGACCGCCAGGCTTAGGGATTATCAGACACCATGTTTCAGTGTGGTCGCTGTGCCCAGTTTATATTTTTTTTATGCAAGGAAACTCCTTTGCACACCCACATATGGATAAAAGACTCCCTATCAGTTTTTTTACCATATCAAGTTTCATTTAGCTTGAGAAGTGTGAGAAGAACAAACATAGAAGTTAGGCTGTGTATAGGAGAACACAGAATTGTTATTAGAACAGCTGATTTTCCATCATCTGTGGCAAAACATTTTAGGTGGCAGGTCTTTGTTGTTCCCAGTTGTGCTTTGGCGTTATTGAAGGGGTTAAAATGTCTAAACAGGGTGGCGATCTACTCACCTAATGCAACAGGGAGAACTATTCTGGATCTATAAATTGGATTCTTTCTTCCCAAGGTGTTGAATGAGCATAAGGACCTATCAGTATTTATGTGATATCTTTGTTCTTGGCTATTATTGTTCAACTCAGTATAAAGTAGTGTGATCCTCCCTATGCATATATTTGTAAATATATTTATTATTTCTACCTAAATGCTTAGGTTACAGATCACTCTTCTTTAAAGCAGGAAAGGAGGTCCACCCCTCTCAGTGTTGGGTGGTCTCCCCACTATGTTTGGATATATCCTTTAGTGGTTGGTAGGCTGCATCCAAGAGGCCACAAAAGTAGGAATACCCGGTCTGGATATGGATTTCTCAATGGGTCTAACGCATTTTTTTGCTTGAGGTATCCTCTTCAAATTCTCACCAGACTCTAAGGGGAGACTCTACACATTTTGTGTTTCATTTTTTCTGTAGGGTGTGCTATTTTAAATGCTAAGTGCACATTCTCACGTAGAATTTCACTTTTCATATTAAATAGAAGCCTTTTCTAATGTTTTTTCTGCCCAAGCCATCCCAATGTTCTTATCTTTCATCTTTTTTTATCTGTCCACTGACATGTCCTCCAGCTTTCAAACAGAAAGCTTGTACAGAGGTATGGGCTGAAAGCTAGAGAACGTGTCTGCAGGTGCCCACATTAAAGCCACGATTTACTGAGCGCTGTTATAATACTTTCCAGACTCATGCAGGAAAAAAAATAAATACACGTTTTTTCTGCAAAAATATGTGCATTTATTATTTTTTCTGTAAAAGTGAACTTAGTTTTTAAACAAAGAAGCTGACAATGGCAATTTTAAAACTTTTTTCCTTTGTAATCCTTGGTTTACACCTATGTGTTTTTTGGTGTGTTTTGCGTTTTTCAGAAATGCACTACAGTTGATTTAAAATGGTTTCCTATGGATCTAGTTCACATTTGTTCATTCTGAGACTTTTTTTGGAAAGGGTCAGGGACTTTTTTTCCTGTAGCAGATTGCGTTTCGCATGTAAAAGACTTCAATGGACCTGTACCAAAAATGCAAGTGTTATTATTATATTATTATACAGGATTTATATAGCACAGACAGTTTATGTAGCGCTTTACAGCATGACGGTAGACTTTACAATTACAGTACAATTTAAATTATAAGTTCACCTTTCGGGCAGAGTTCCAGTTTTCATAATAAATAGAGGCGTTTTCCAATGCCATTTTTGGCCCAGTCATCCCAATGTGCTTTTCTTTCACTTACATTATCCACAGGGGGTTTAAAATCTTGTCAGTTTATTTCAATTTTTAAATGGATTTTCAGATTTCTTCACTTCCTCAGCTTTCACTTCCCGTAGGCCATCTCCCAGAAGCCTTCCTTGTTGCATCACAGAAGAGGGCGTGATGGGGTGTGTTCACCACTCTGGACCATACCTCCCTCATTACAATACTACCTTCCACCCACTTCCTATACAATCTGATTATACAATCTCCTTTAGATCTCCCATCAGCTATGCAGTACAAGGGCCTGTCTGATTTGATACAAATTGAATGGATTGTTCAGGTGTGTCCACCTATTTCATAGTTCTGGAAAATCTTTCGGAATTTGCACAGAGATTTTACAATCAGATTGCATATTGTGAGGCCATCTTTATACAAGTACATAGGAGGGAGTGGACGATGACACTCAGTTGTCAGGCCCCGTTCACATCTCCGCGTAGTCAAAACTCACATTCCCGCATGCGCTTGTTTTGGAACGTTTTCACTCATCACACATAGGGCAGCCTATTCACTTGAATGGGCTACCCTACACACAACAATCACCCCAGAGAATTTCCAGAACTTCTTTTGGAGTGGAGCATGATGCGTTACCACAGTTGTTGATGCATTTGCGGCACTTGGGTTGCCTTTAACAATTAACATGTAATGACAACACAAGCAGGATGCACATTGGCAAAGCACACATTTTCTGTGCAGTTTGCCGTGCATTTGGAAACACACAGATGTGAATGGAGCCTCATTGTTCTTGTGTAAACATACCAATTTCAGCTTCAGGCCCCATCCACACGTAGAGTAGTGGGAGCGCATGTTTTTTTGGTTGGTTTTTCCAGTGGCACACATAGGGCAGCCTGTTTATTTTAGTGGGCTGCGCTACATGTGGGAAAGTAGCTCATGGGACATTTTCACACATTTTTTACTGCATTACTATTCAAATAGTGAAACTGGTGTTTATGATAAAAAAAAAAAAATTGTATAGATCTATACATTCATAATCTTTCAGCACACCAATTAAATTAATACTTGTTCCTCTTTAACCACTTCAGCCCCGGAAGGATTTACCCCCTTCCTGACCAGAGCACTTTTTACAATTTGGCACTGCGTCGCTTTAACTGCTAATTGCGCGGTCATGCAATGCTGTACCCAAACGAAATTTGTGTCCTTTTCTTCCCACAAATAGAGCTTTCTTTTGATGGTATTTGATCACCTCTGCCGTTTTTATCTTTTGCGCTATACACGGAAAAAGACCGAAAATTTTGAAAAAAAAAATGATATTTTCTACTTTTTGTTCTAAAAAAAATCCAATAAACTCAATTTTAGTCATACATTTAGGCCAAAATGTATTCGGCCACATGTCTTTGGTAAAAAAAATGTCAATAAGTGTATATTTATTGGTTTGCGCAAAAGTTATAGCGCCTACAAACTAGGGTACATTTTCTGGAATTTACACAGCCTTTAATTTATGACTGCCTATGTCGTTTCTTGAGGTGCTAAAATGGCAGGGCAGTACAAAACCCCCACAAATGACCCCATTTTGGAAAGTAGACACCCCAAGGAAATTGCTGAGAGGCATGTTGAGCCCATTGAATATTCATTTTTTTTGTCCCAAGTGATTGAATAATGACAAAAAAAAAAAAAAAATTACAAAAAGTTGTTACTAAATGATATATTGCTCACACAGGCCATGGGCATATGTGGAATTGCACCCCAAAATACATTTAGCTGCTTCTCCCGAGAATGGGGATACCACATGTGTGGGACTTTTTGGGAGCCTAGCCGCGTACGGGGCCCCGAAAACCAATCACTGCCTTCAGGATTTCTAAGGGCGTACATTTTTGATTTTACTCCTCACTACCTATCACAGTTTTGAAGGCCATAAAATGCCAAGATGGCATAAAACCCCCCCAAATGACCCCATTTTGGAAAGTAGACACCCCAAGCTATTTGCTTTGAGGCATGTTGAGTCCATGGAATGTTTTATATTTTGACACAAGTTGCGGGAAAGTGACAAATTTTTTTTTTTTTTTTTTTTGCACAAAGTTGTCACTAAATGATATATTGCTCACACAGGCCATGGGCATATGTGGAATTGCACCCCAAAATACATTTAGCTACTTCTCCTGAGTACGGGGATACCACATGTGTGGGACTTTTTGGGAGCCTAGCCGCGTACGGGGCCCCGAAAACCAATCACCGCCTTCAGGATTTCTAAGGGTGTAAATTTTTGATTTCACTCTTCACTGCCTATCACAGTTTCGGAGGCCATGGAATGCCCAGGTGGCACAAACCCCCCCCAAATGACCCCATTTTGGAAAGTAGACAACCCAAGCTATTTGCTGAGAGGCATGGTGAGTATTTTGCAGCTCTCATTTGTTTTTGAAAATAAAGAAAGACGAGAAAAAAAAATTTTTTTTTTCTTTTTTCAATTTTCAAAACTTTGTGACAAAAAGTGAGGTCTGCAAAATACTCACTATACCTCTCAGCAAATAGCTTGGGGTGTCTACTTTCCAAAATAGGGTCATTTGGGGGGGGGGGGGGTTTGCCACCTGGGCATTCCATGGCCTCCGAAACTGTGATAGGCAGTGAAGAGTGAAATAAAAAATTTACGGCCTTTGAAAGCCTGAAGGCGGTGCTTGGTTTTCGGGGTCCTGTACGCGGCTAGGCTCCCAAAAAGTCTCACACATGTGGTATCCCTGTACTCAGGAGAAGCAACAGAATGTATTTTGGGGTGTAATTTCACACATTCCCATGGCATGTTTGAGCAATATATCATTTAGTGACAACTTTGTGCAAAAAAAAATAAAAAAAATAAAAAATTGTCTCTTTCCCGCAACTTGTGTCACAATATAAAATATTCCATGGACTCGACATGCCTCTCAGCAAATAGCTTGGGGTGTCTACTTTCCAAAATGGGGTCATTTGGGGGGGTTTTGAACTGTCCTGGCATTTTATGCACAACATTTAGAAGCTTATGTCACACATCACCCACTCTTCTAACCACTTGAAGACAAAGCCCTTTCTGACACTTTTTGATTACATAAAAAAATAATTTTTTTTTGCAAGAAAATTACTTTGAACCCCCACACACTATATATTTTTTTAAAGCAAATGCCCTACAGATTTAAATGGTGGGTGTTTCATTTTTTTTTTTTTCACACAGTATTTGCGCAGCGATTTTTAAAACGCATTTTTTGGGGAAAAAACACACTTTTTTAAATTTTAATGCACTAAAACACACTATATTGCCCAAATGTTTGATGAAATAAAAAAGATGATCTTAGGCCGAGTACATGGATACCAAACATGACATGCTTTAAAATTGCGCACAAACGTGCAGTGGTGACAAACTAAATACATTTTTAAAAGCCTTTAAAAGCCTTTACAGGTTACCACTTTAGATTTACAGAGGAGGTCTACTGCTAAAATTACTGCCCTCGATCTGACGTTCGCGGTGATACCTCACATGCATGGTGCAATTGCTGTTTACATTTGACGCCAGACCGACGCTTGCGTTCACCTTAGCGCGAGAGCAGGGGGGACAGGGGTGCTTTTTTTTTTTTTTTTATTATTATTATTTTTTTTTATCTTATTTTTAAACTGTTCCTTTCATTTTTTTTTTTTTTTAAATCATTTTTATTGTTATCTCAGGGAATGTAAATATCCCCTATCATAGCAATAGGTAGTGACAGGTACTCTTTTTTGAAAAAATTGGGGTCTATTAGACCCTAGATCTCTCCTCTGCCCTCAAAGCATCTGACCACACCAAGATCGGTGTGATAAAATGCTTTCCCAATTTTCCAATGGCGCTGTTTACATCCGGCGAAATCTAAGTCATAAAATGCTTGTAGCTTCCGGTTTCTTAGGCCACAGAGATGTTTGGAGCCACTCTGGTCTCTGATCAGCTCTATGGTCAGCTGGCTGAATCACCGGCTGCATTTTCAGGTTCCCTGTTGAGACAGGAGAGCCAGAGAAAAACACGGAAGACGGTGGGGGGGGGGGCATTCCCTCCCACTGCTTGTAAAAGCAGTCTAGAGGCTAATTAGCCGCTAGGATTGCTTTTACATGAAAGCCGACCGCTGGCTGAAAAGAATGATACCAAGATGATACCTAAACCTGCAGGCATCATTCTGGTATAACCACTCAAAGTCGTGAATGGCGTACCTGAAGACAAAAAAATGGTTAACAATAAAGCACAGTAAACGGTAAAGTATAAAAAACTGCATACCTGAAAAGCAAACATGATAAAACATAATAACAATAAAACATTGCAGAATAGAATACAGTAAAAAAGAGCAGAACAATAGAGAGAGAACAATAAAATGACAACTATTTTTTTTTATTTTATATTTTTGTATTTTTTTTTTTTTTTTTTTTTTTTTTACACTTTTTTTTGTAACTGTAACTTTTATAACTGTAACCGGTTCCAGGTTCGGGTCTCTCAAAATGCGATGGCATCTTGGGAGACCCTGTGAAAGTGTGCCTAGTCTGTGCAATGCTGTACCCTACGCTAATACTCAACTAGTGTATGGTAGCGTTCAAAACATTCACCAATGCAAAGACCAGGATTGTCATGACAGGAGGGACAATAATAGCGGGTGTCACGCCTATATCCGCGCTTGCTGCAGACACGACATCTTTTTTGGGGGGTTCGTTGGGTAGGGGTACTCGGGAGGACATAAAGAAAATGCCTCTCATGCAGCTGACTGCATTTGGTTGGGGATGTGAATGGGGGAAGTACGGGCGCTGCAGAAGCAGTGGGTTCCCAATTAGGATTGGCGAATGCAGCAGGAAGGGCATTATGGGCACAACGAGCCTGTGTTTGTCTTTTTGGTGACAGCGGGACACTACTTGTGCTTGCCACCTCACCAGCTTGAACTGCACTTATGGGACTCGCCACGTCACCAAGTGTTACTGCAGTGCTGGTTTGACTACGACCGGGGTGTATTAGGCCGCTGGTGCTTGCCAGTTCACCAAAACGCTACAAAAAAAAACTGTTAGCGATCGCAGGGATCAGGCCTGACTCTGCGAACGCTGCAGTTATGCGTTTAGTGTTTTGTAAGTGACAGTGATCGATCGATACTGCACTTGGGTGGGCTGGGCTGGGCCGGGCGGAGGGGCAAAACGCAGGTGCTAGCAGGTATCTGGGCTGATCCCGCTAACACTGCGTTTTTGGGAACCCTAAACTGCTGGGGACGCTAGTATAGATCTGATCGGATCAGATATTGATTTGTTCAGATACTATACCACTAAGGGAGGTGTACGGTGCGTGCGTGGGTGTTAGCGCTACTGGCACTAACCTGACGCTGGCTGGTGCTTGTCAGTTCACCAAAACGCTACCAAAAAAACTGTTAGCGATCACAGGGATCAGGCCTGACTCTGCGAACGCTGCAGTTATGCGTTTAGTGTTTTGTAAGTGACAGTGATCGATCGATACTGCACTTGGGTGGGCTGGGCTGGGCCGGGCGGAGGGGCAAAACGCAGGTGCTAGCAGATATCTGGGCTGATCCCGCTAACACTGCGTTTTTGGGAACCCTAAACTGCTGGGGACACTAGTATAGATTTGATCGGATCAGATATTGATGCGTTCAGATACTATACCACTAAGGGAGGCATATGCTGCGTGCGTGGGTGTTAGCGGTACTGGCGCTAATCTGACGCTGCTTGGGGCGACGCATATCACCGCCGGGCGATCAGGGGGCTAAACCTTTATTCGGTAATAAACGGCGGGTGCCCTGACACTATAAAAAATAAACGAACTAACCAGCGTCACCTGTAACAGTTATACGGTGATCAGTGGTGAAAGGGTTAACTAGGGGGCAATCAAGGGGTTAAAACATTTATTAGGTAGTATATGGGGGTCCCTGTCGCTATAAAACGCTGACGGCGAACCTAAATATTTACCTCCCTAACTAGCGTCACCAGCGACACTAATACAGCGATCAGAAAAATGATCGCTTAGCGACACTGGCGACAGGGGGTGATCAAGGAGTTAAAACTTTATTAGGGGGTGTTAGGGGGGTACCCTAGACCTAAAGGGGGCTAACACTCACTGACCTAACACTGTAACTGTCACAAACTGACACCAATGCAGTAATCAGAAAAAAAAAACCTGCTTGGTGTCAGTTTGTGACGGGGGGGGGGTGATTGGGGGGGGGATTGGGGGTGTAATGTGTGCCTGGCATGTTCTACTGTGTGTGTGTGTTTGTGTAACTCACAGTACAGTCTTCTCTCCTCGGCGCCGGAACGGAAAATACCAAGCCGAGGAGAGATGACACCATTTCCTCTGCCTCCGTGTACAATACAGAGGCAGGGAAATTATCCCATTGGCTGGGAGCGATCGCGAGGGGGGGGGGGGCCACGAATGGATGGCCTCCCCCTCACCACCGATCGCCGGGGGAGACTTGCCGACCGCCGCAGGCACCGGGGGGGGGGTCCGATCGGACCCCCCACCCGCGGGCAGGCAAGGACGTACCTGTAAGTCCTTTTGCCTGCCCGTGCCGCTCTGAGGACGTATATGTTCGTGCGGCGATCGGCAACTGGTTAAAAAAAAAATTTTGAAAAAAATAGCAGAAATAAACACCCTTGTGATATATCATAAAAGATAAAGTCCATATGAGGATATCTTGTATTGTAGATCAATCATGAATCTTCTGCTTTGGAACAAACAAATGATCTTCCCGCTATAGGTAAAGTAAAAATGCTCGCTTACCGAATATGTTGGATCTCAAATTATAGAGATCTTAAAGGCTTGTTGCATTCGCCTGCCGGCATCTGTGATCTCCACCTGGGTAGTAATCCAGAAAGTTTTCCTATTTTCCTTTAATGGAATAACCAACAGACACTTCCTTTGGGTTCAGGTGTTAAACTTCCACAGCTGTGGGAGGGAAGATCAATTATCTTCTCTCAATCCTCCACACATCCAGACCCCTCAATGAAGACAAAACGGGGGAAACTCCATAGTGTAGATGTAAAAAGTTATTAAAAGTCACTTGTAACTCCACAGCAATTGCGCACAGCACTAAAAACACAGCATTTCGGAAAACTGCAAGCCTAAAAGTCAAATCAAATTGCACAGCAAAGGGAACCGGATAAAAATGTTTTGTAATAGCTCACAGGCAGCAGAGGGTTGAGCCTTCTCACTGCATAGGGAAAAAATTAATAAAACGTGATGGCATCACAGCCACTTGCTCCATCCATCAAAATGTGTGTTTGCTTCTGTGTTTGGTGTGTTGTTAACAATTAATGACACTGAAAGCATAACTAGGTAATTTTATATGTATAAATGTGACCATACACTATACAATCTGATTGTACAATCTCCTTTAGATTTACCAAAACGGTATAATAGGAGGACACACCATCTATCCAATCACTCTGTATTCAATCAGGCAGGCCCTTGTACTACTGTCCCATGAGCTGCATGAGGCCCCAGGGAGTTTAGCATGCAGCCTGAGCCCATCTGAAGGGACCCTGGGGAAGCCTGGCAAATGCATGCATGGAGAAATGCAGAGGATGCTATGAAAACTTAGTTGATGGGTGACGTTTTGCTAATGAGGTCAGCTGCTAAACTCCTTTGTCTGTCTTACTGGTTCCTCTGTCTCTGTCTGTATACCAGGGAGTCTCTGAAACATTCTAAGAAATATAGCAGGAGCTAAGGTAAGGTCTTGTTCTCAGAATCAAAGAAAGCTTGTATTTTTCTGCAACTGGGGTACATTGCCTTCTTCCTGCCTGCACTATAGCTGAAATACGGCTACAGCATGGGCCTAAATTACCAAGAGGGCATCCATGTACGTCCGTCTGTCCATGTGCTGCCCGCGCTCCCCCTGTGGGGCGTGGGCGGCACGCTATGTGATCAGCAAGTCCATGAGACTCGACTGATCACAGATCGGAGTAAGGGACTGATTCCGGCCATTTACCACAAGATCAGAACCCGCTAATCGGCTTTTTTTTCTCACGCTCATAGCGTGAGGAGGAAGAAAAAGCAGATTACCGGCTTGTGTAATCGGGACATTGGTCCCACACATGGACACTCACTGCTGCTAAGCAGTGCCCACCAATGCCACCTACCAGTGCATATTAGTACTGCTAAGCAGTGCCCACCAGTGCCACCTACCAGTGCCCTCCAGTGCCACCTATCAATGCCCACCAGTGCCACCTATCAGTGACCATCAGTGCTGCCAATCAGTGCCACCTATAAGTGCTGCCTATCGGTGTCACCTACCTGTGCCTATCAGTGCCACCTATTAGTGCCCATCAGTGCCACCTGTCAGTGCCCTTCAGTGCCACCTGTCAGTGCCCTTCAGTGCCACCTGTCAGTGCCCTTCAGTGCCACCTGTCAGTGCAATGCTGCCTATCAGTGTCTATAAGTGCTGCCTATCAGTGTCCATCAGTGCCACCTATGAGTGCAGCCTCATCAGTGCCTCCAGATCATTGCCCACCAGTGCCGCCTCATCAGTGCCAATCAGTGTCACCTATCAGTGCCCATCAGTGCCACCTTATCAGTGCCTATCAGTGCAGCCTCAAAGTGCCCATCAGTGCAGCCTCATCAGGGCACATCAGTGAAGGAGAAAAAAATTACCTGTTTGCAAAATTTTATAACAAACTATGAAAACTGTTTTTATTTTTTCAAAATGTTTGGACTTTTTTTGTTTGTTTAGCAAAAAAATAAAAAGTTGTAGATGGCTTTGTAAGTTATTGTTAGTATCCTGAATTTAATTTGTTGGGTGAGTGGAAGCCAGTGGAGGGATTGGCAGAGAGGGGTAGCAGACGCCAAGCGGTGGATGAACCTGGCAGCAGCATTCATGATGGACTAAAGGTGGGATAGCCTATGTGAGGGTAAGCCAATGAAGAGGGAGTTACAGTAGTCAAGGTCAGAGATGACCAGGAAGTGGATTAGAAGCTTTGTGGTGTCATTAGTTAGGAAGGGGCATATCAGAGTGCTTATCGGAGTGTTCTGGCGGGGGTCGTCCCCCTGTCAGAACCCAACAGGTCAGTGGGGGAGATCGCAGGACTAATCTTGCATGGTTAGTACAGGGGCTCAGACCGGAGCCGACAGTTTTTCTTGTAGTGTGTACCCTGCTTTACAAGTAGAGAAGAGTTGACGGGGACTGGATGAGAATGTGTTAATTGTAATTTAATTGTTATTGTAATGCCGCGTACACACGACCGGACTTTACGGCAGACTTTGTCCGGCGGACTTTTCGACGGACTTTACGACGGACTTTTCGAATGAACGGACTTGCCTACACACAATCAACCAAAGTCCAACAGATTCGTACGTGATGACATACAGCCAGACTAAAACAAGGAAGTTCATAGCCAGTAGCCAATAGCTGCCCTAGCGTCGGTTTCTGTCCGTCGAAAAGATTTGAAACATGTTTCATTTCTAGGTCCGTCAAACTTTTGGGGAAAATAAGTCCGCTGGAGCCCACACACGATCGAATTTTCCGATGGACTCCGGTCCGCAGGACCAAGTATGCCATAAAGTCCGGTCGTGTGTACGCGGCATTAGGGTTAGAATGCTAACCCTAACAATCACTGCTAACCCTAACCATAATGATTACCACTAACCCTAATGATTTCCGCTTACCCAAACCTTAATGATTACCGCAAACCCTAACCCTTATGAGTGATACTGACCCTAACCTTAACCCTAACTCTAAACCCTAGCCCTTAATCTTAACCCTAGCCCTTACCCCTAACCCACATAAAGGTTCCTGCACTACTTTGATGCAACGTTGATGCAACTTTGATGATACTTGAGTGCCAGAGAGTGTAAAGTTGCATTAAAGGCCAACCAAAGTTGCATCAAAGTCATACTACATGAACAGAACTGTCATACTCTCTTATTATGCAAAAAAAACGCAAAATGCATCAAAAAATTCCTCAAAAACCCATGTTAAGAAACGCACTGAAAAAATGTATCAACCGCAAGCTGCATAGATGTGAAACTAGCCTATATGTAAGGGCTACTGAAGCACGTTCTGTATATGACAGAAGCATACCCCTTCATGTGCCCTAGGCATTCTATTTAAAAGAGAAGTATGGGAATGTTTTTTTTTTAAATAATACTTACCTAGGTGGATGCAGCATTGGTCGAATGCTGCATCTGTCCCCTGCCAGCTCCAACACTGAGAACCGAGCAATCAAACACCGCCAATCACTCAGTTCTCAGAGTTCCCTGAGCAGAGAGCCGATGACTGTCAGTCACCAGCTCTCTGCTCTGCCGCCCTGCGCTTACTGGAGCGCTGGACTGTAGAGTGGGCTGGAGCTGCTGGCTCAGGCTCTCAGTGTCTCACTGAGAGCCTGAGCCAGGTGCTGGTCCAGGCATGTGAGTGGATCCCGACTATATGGTCGCGATCTTTCTCAAGCCTGGACTGGCTCTGTGACGTCAGCTGAAAGCGGGCTTCAGCCCGCTGTCTGCTGAAAATGGGTCACAGGAGTACAGAACGAACTACACATGAGCTTTGGCTGTACTTCTCCTTTAAACAATTGGACATTTTGTTTCACTTTAAAGTCCCAATGGACTTTTTAAAAACTTTTTTGCATTGATACGTTCCTCAGATTAGTGACCCTGATGCTATTTTTTTTACAACCCCTTGCCTATCAGCCCAGAAAATGCCTATTTTTAATTTGGCAAATTCAGGTCCCATTGTTTTCAATGGGGTTCAGGTTCAGCATCTTCTTCACTTCTTTAACCACTTGCTGCCCGCCCACCGTCATATGATGGCGGGATGGTGCATCTGTTATCCATATGACGGCGGCCCTTCCAGGTCCCCCAGGGGGTGCACGTGCCGCATCACTCGGGTCCCGGTGCGTGTGCCTGGCACCCACGATTGCCGGTAACCGAGCAGGACCGTGGATCTGTGTGTGTAAACACAGAGATTCACGTCCTGTCGGATGGGAGGAGACCGATGGTGTGTTCCTTGTACAGAGGAACACCGATCGGTCTCCTCCCCTTGTGAGTCCCCTCCCCCCACAGTTAGAATCACTCCCTAGCAACACGATTAACCCTATAGCGCCCCCTCCTGGTTAACCCCTTCATTGCCAGTCACATTTATACAGTAATCAATGCATTTTTATAGCACGGATCGCTGTATAAATGTGAATGATCTCAAAAATCTGTCAAAAGTGTCCGATATGTCTGCCGCAATATCGCAGTCACGATAAAAAAACGCAGATCGCCGCCATTACTAGTAAAAAAAAAGTAATAATAAAAATGCTATAAATCTATCCCCTTATTATGTAGACGCTATAACTTTTGCGCAAACCAATAAATATACGCTTATTGCGATATTTTTTACCAAAAATATGTAGAAGAATACATATCGGCCTAAACTGAGGAAAAAATTTGTTTAAAAAAAAAATTGGATATTTATTATAGCAAAAAGTAAAAAATATTGTGTTTTTTTGTCACTCTTGTTTTGTTTATAGCGCAAGAAATAAAAACCGCAGAGGTGATCAAATACCACCAAAAGAAAGCTCTATTAGTGGGGAAAAAATGATAAAAATTTTATTTGTGTACAGTGTTTTATGACCACGCAATTGTTATTCAAATTGCGACAGCGCTGAAAGCTGAAAATTGGCTTGGGCAGGAAGGGGGTGAAAATGCCCTGTATGGAAGTGGTTAAAGTTCACAGCACACCTACCAAACCAACCCAGGATATTTTGGTTCATCACCAGTACTGTAAGATCCTGTGCATATACTATAATCTATTTTTATGTCTTAATATGATGCTTCCTTTGATAAATACATGAAATTTGAAAAGCTAGCTGTTTGAATTGCTGCCTGTTATTTATATTATTAGGTCTCATTAATATGGCGGTAACACACCCGTAAAAATTTTACTGATAAAGTTTTTTAATGCGTAAAAAGTGTCCTGGACTTTTTCTAATGGCATTCGTGCATACACACGTTCTCAGATGCAAATTTTTTAATTTTGTGTTACGGATCTGAGCGTAGTACATGATTACGCACCTGTGTGATACCTTCATTGAAAACAATTCAGGGGCGTTCAGATCTGTACATAAAAAATGGTTATAAATGCATTTTTTGCAGACCTGTGAATGAGCCCTTAGAATATATTATAACTAGTGATGGGCAGAACACCCCTAAGTTCTGTTCTACATTCAAACTCCAGAACGGGGAAAATGTTCCGACCAGAACCCAAAACCCTATTAAAGTCTATGGGACCAGAACTCGAAAAATTTCAAAAAAATCCCCATTTTTATTGCTTATATGCAAGTTATTGGCCATAGAAAGGGTATGGAGCTCGGGTAGTGCCCTGGGGCATATGTATCAATGCAAAAAAACGGAAAATTGTATCATACTTACCGTAATTTTCCTTTCCTGACGCCAATCCATGGCAGCATACTAGTGATAGGCTCCGCCTTTCTCCCCTCCCTCAGGACCAATGAAATAGCATAAATTAAAGGCCAGTTAGGCCCCCCCCATTCTTCGTAATTAGCTAGATACCGAAATGCACAAGGGTGGGTCCGTATGCTGCCATGGATTGGCGTCAGGAAAGGAAAATTACAGTAAGTATGATAACATTTTCCGTTTTCCTGACGCCACCATGGCAGCATACTAGTGACACATATCCTAGCTGACAGGGTGGGTTCTACTTAACAAACCAAAATAATTATTTTATATATATTATATATTTTTTTTTACATGGGACAGAAGACTGAACAGTCATTCCTCCAAAGCCCACTGATGACAAGGCACCCAGATCTATTCTGTAAAGGTTGAAAAGGTATGCTGGGAAAAGCATGCCACTTTCCTGTAGAATGAATCCGTGGATGCTTTCAACTGGGCCGCCTATGAGGCCTCAACCCCTCTGGAAGAGGATGCATGCTGCCACTGAAGGAGGCTCACGACCCATTTCCCATCTGCACAACCAATCTTGCTAAAGTCCAGGAGGCAACCTCTCTTGCCTGATGAATTCCATCTGGAGCAGTGAAAGACTTATCATATGAACTGAAAAGAGCAATTGTGGACAGAAACTTCTTTCAAGCTCTGGGAATGACCAATTTGTGTGGTTTTCTTGCTTGAACGTCTTGAAAGTTAGGCAATGGACAGATGATTGATAGATGGAGGGCTGTCACTACCTCTGATATAAGCTGAACTACAGGATGCAGCTCTACTCCTGTAACAAAAGCAATATGCTTTTCTGAGGCTCTAAGGGCTTGAAACTCAAACCGACTTCTGTTTGACGATTTGAGCTAAATACTGGTTAGTAAGCGATGTCTTAAATAAATAAACCCCAACAGCATCGAAAGATTTTAATTGTGAAAGATTCTCTCTCATGGCTGACAAAACCTCCTGACTGTCTTCAAAATTTTGCAAACTAAAGGGCCTTTGGCCAAATTAAACCTTGTTCTTGCTGACACCTGCAACCTCAAAAGACTATAGGGTAAGGTTTGTGTCCAATCTGACCTACAAGAAGACCAGAACAGCTGCCACCAGAGGTGCCGTAAGAATAATATCTTGCCATGCAAAATAGAAAAAAAGACAAGTTTGTTCCAGATCTTGGCATAGAAGTTAGCAGAGTGCCTTTCGCACCCCCCAAAGTAGAGCTCACTCTTGGAGCAACTCTGGAGCAATCTAGGTTCTGCGGCTTCTCCTTCCCGCCATTATGCTTGCATCTCTGGTGTGTGCATGTGTGAGGGAATCGACTTCTGTATTCTGAAGTAGATAGCCAGGAAGCACCAAACTCCTATGGTCAGAATGGAGGGGTGGTCATGACTACCATGCTCATTCTTGACAGCTTCCAGAGGAATTTCATTACAGGAGAAGTTGGGAAAAACATATACAATAGGCTTGATTGCAGTTTCATGGAGAAACTCAGCTTCTGTTCTCTGCTTTGGGGAGTGGAAACCGAGTCAGACCTCTTCTTAAATTGGCATTTGCAGTGAGAAGCAAAGAAGCCTGTCTGTGGTAGGCCACCTGTGGACAAGCCTCCCCCTCATGATCTGGCAAGTTTGCATGATGGACAGTATGTCCGTGTATTCCAGTCCCCTAGGAGGTAAATTGCTTCCGGAATTTGCTGGTGATCTTCCTACCCAGACATTCTGGGTTCTACATCTCTCAATAGCATATTGCCGCGAGATCCTCCCTGGAGCTGAAAATATGCAATTGTGTCCTGTTGCTCAACCGCAAGATGACTGGTCACCCTTGATTCTGTTTAGCAAGGTCAAAGTGATAAAAAAGGCTGCCTGACCTTCCATCGCTTTCGAGACTACCTTCCTTGGCTAGCAATCTCGCTTGTCTTGACCGACAGACCCTCGCAGTGCTCCTTCCAGGCTGTCTTGCCGATATAATTCATCACATTGATCCAGTCAGATGGTTCGTGACATCCTCAAGGTCTTTCCATCACAGCGGACCACTATACATACTGTGTGACACTGACCATAGCTGCACCGTATCCTGTTTCCTCCATTGTAGTTGAAACTAGCACCGGTGCCCATGCACCCAAGGAATCATCGGTATTAATGACAACATTACGGCCAGGAGGCTGAGACACCTAGAAGTCTTCCAGGAAGTAGAGGCATCTGATCTCAGAATTCTCCTTATGACCGTCACCATCCTTTTCAGATGGAAGCAAAACAGAGGAACCAGTAGAGCCCCCCACAGGCACATTAACCGTTGAAAAGGCCTTTTTTTTTTATGTAGAAAGGAATGACGCCCAGGTAGTGGTGAATCTGGAGACCCTGCTCTCCAAGAAGAACTGACACGGCACTGAAACCTCTGTGAATATTCTTAGAGATATTCATAGGCTAAAAGGTAGGCTGATAAAGTGGAGATGTGTCCAACCAATCGCCAAATTTACTTACTTTCAGAATAAAAAAGAAAAGAAAAACATTTTGGGATATAAGGTTAATGCCCCGTACACACGGTCGGACTTTGTTCGGACATTCCGACAACAAAATCCTAGGATTTTTTCTGACAGATGTTGGCTCAAACTTGTTTTGTCTACACACGGTCGCACAAAGTTGTCGGAAAATCCGATCGTTCTGAACGCGGTGACGTAAAACACGTACGTCGGGACTATAAACGGGGCAGTGGCCAATAGCTTTCATCTCTTTATTTATTCTGAGCATGCGTGGCACTTTGTCCGTCGGATTTGTGTACACACGATCGGAATTTCCGACAACAGATTTTGTTGTCGGAAAATTTTATCTCCTGCTCTCCAACTTTGTGTGTCGGAAAATCCGATGGAAAATGTCCGATGGAGCCCACACACGGTCGGAATTTCCGACAACACGCTCCGATCGGACATTTTCCATCGGAAAATCCGACCGTGTGTACGGGGCATTAGAATCTTGACGATCTAGCGAAAGCCACCAGCCATCTGCTGCAAGCGAATGCTTCTCTCCAACCCCTGCGACCTACAAACAGGGATGGGTAGAAAACCTACAATCTCTCCTGTGAGATGGGACCAGGATAGCTCCCCTCTGAGTCTGAAGTGTCTGTAAGTATTGTAACCGCCGTGGTTGCAGTGGATCTGGCAGCTCCGAGGGTGAGAAAAAGGTCCGGAGAAGGAACAGTGAGGAATCCACCGAAGTGACCATGAGTGCCTATCCTCCAAGCATCTGCACAATCCACTGTCCAGTAACCCGTGATGCGTGCCCACTGGGACTTACCTTAAAAGTCTGGGTATGCGCCCGGTAAAAGGGTTTTGTGGGTACCTGTGGTACACCCAAAGATTTTCATTTATGGACCTTATCAAAGGTTGCCCCTAGAGGAGCGGAACCTAGTGGGAGAAACATATTTCTCCATTAATTTATTATTATTTATTTTTAGTTATATATAGATTTTTTTACTTTCCTGCTTTCAGTTATGGGAGAAGAACAGACCCTCCTCCTGTCACTTCCGACATGGCTGTCTCTGGTTTCGTTTCAGAGATCTTGCACTATAAAGTGACTATTCCAATTTTGTTTCTAGGAAGCCAAACACAGCCATGGGTCTCAACCATAGGGTACCCCTAGCCATAACTGAGTATAGCATTGCCTTGGCCAGGCACCAGGTTGAGACTATTGCTGCTTCCACAGTGAAATTTGCTGATACATCTTGGCCGGGTCCCAAGATTTTTATCAGCCCTAAGGATTTCCTCCCCAACCATATCCTGGGAACAGAAACCCAAAGTACCCATCACCAAGTTAAGGGCCTCTGTTGAGTGGCAGGCCCTTCCCAGCCGCCACCCTATTGGACAACAGCTGGTCCCACTGTAGGCATGGATTTCAGCGATGCTATATCCGCCTTGAATTAAACCAGTTTCCTAATGGAAAAGTGATTGCTCATTGAAAGGGTAAATATGACTTTGTCTTTTAACCCATGTAATGGTCTGCATGACTGCCTGGATACACAGTTCTCCAAAGAAAAACTGACACCAAGTAGCTCCAGATCTTCCTCTGGTGCAAGGGATCTAAAATCATTTGCAGGCTGCACCCCCTCATCAGGACTACTGAGTGATCCATGAGGCAGGTTGTTCTGCTAGTGGCTAGACCCGCAACAAGGGGGCTGACTAGCTAGAGTAATTACAGTGAGTTAAAAACAGAAGTTTTATGCCACCTTATAAGACATTCGGTACTACCTGTCAGCTGCAAACTTCAACCAGGCTGACTTCACTCACCAGCCTCCTGGGCATAGGCACTGCGCCACAGGTCCTGGAGGACTCTTGTTGGGGTGCTGGGTCTGGGAAAGAAGAGCTAAGACGTTTTCCTTGGAACCTCTCTCCTGAGCGGGAGCGGCATCCGAGCTATACTTCTCTGAAGAACATCCGCCTTTCTATGGCCTCTGGCTCTGGCCTTTGAGAGCGTGGGCGCGTGGAGCTGAAGCAAATCAAAGCAATCCGCATGAGAGGGCACTCCTTTCCTGAAAACTTACAGATACGGTGGTCCCCACCCTAAGTGTTGAGGGTCTTTTGTATGGGTGGTGACTGATACTCGAACCGTAGAGAAATGAGACGACCAGCTGAGAGACGGACAGCCGCAGAAAGATCGAGAAGAGGAAAAATAGATAAGGCAACAGCGACTTCTATTAATGTATATCTAAAAATATCCATACACGTATATACATCTACACACTCTCTCCTTTCTCTTTTAAATAATATGCATGCATATATAAATATATGCACATACCGCTCCATATAACACCCCCCCACATACATACATACCAACAAAAGAACACACACATGTATACACAAACATATATATGAACATATATACATACTGCAGAGGGTCAGCCGGGGGCAGGGTCAAGAAAGGTCTAATCGAAGAGGGCAGATATTTCCCCTTCAGACCTGCTAATTGTCAGCTGGGCTGAAAGACTCAGAGAGGAGCTGTTTGAGTAGGAGAGAGAGACAGAGCCGCAAGCTGTGTGAAAATGTCCATTGCTGGATGGTGTGCTGGGTGAGCTTAACCACAAAGACTGTAGCTCTGATTGGAGCCACGAACTATTATCTATAAGCCTGTGTGCTGCTGAACTGTGAGCTGTACCTGTGTGCACAACCGTGTGACAAGACAAGTCTGTCTTATCTTATGTTTATTTTGCTGAATAAAGCATATATATATATATATATATATATATATATATATATATACACACACACACACATACACACACATGCATACATACATACACACACACACATACCCACCTGCCCCAAACCTATACATACGCAACCTACAAACATAAGCTATACCTGCAGCCGGCGTAGGACAGCAAAGGACAGAGAACCTGTCTAGGGGGAGTAATGTATCCAGACCAGTGCCACTGCAGGAGGAAAGAACAGGAGGTGCAGAAAATGACAGGAGACAAACAAAGGCAAAGGTAAGAAGGATGCAAAGCTGCCCTCCCCAAACCCAACAAGCGTTGCAGACACCAACCTTAAAGGCAGATTTCATTCCTAAATAGGAAAAACTGCTCAGCTCCATCGAGACCCACAGAAGGAGCTCCCAAGCTACTCTAGCGCTTTTAGCAGCCTGATACTGGGACTTCGCACTGGGAGAGGCTTAACCCAGCCGGCAGCTGCCTGGAGGCAGAGGGGGGAACATAGTACTGCTTACTCTTCACTGGTGCGTGGAGATATGAGGACAAAAAGAAGAATGGGGCGGGGCCTAACTGGCCTTTAATTTATGCTATTTCATTGGTCCTGAGGGAGGGGAGAAAGGCAGAGCTTATCACTAGTATGCTGCCATGGTGGCGTCAGGAAAAACTTGTTTTTAAAGAAGCAGTGATTTTAATGATGGTTAAAGTGAAACAATAAAAATAAAAAATTGCTTTAAATGTAGTGCCTGGGGAGTCCTCTTATGCCGCGTACACACGGTCGGACTTTCCGGCATACTTGGTCCGGCGGACCAGAGTGTGCCGGACAATCCGCCCGTGTGTGGGCGGCGGCGGACTTTTCCGGCGGACTTCTTCCCAAAAGCCCGCCGGACCTAGATTTCAAACATGTTTGAAATCTTTCCGTCGGACTCAGTTTCGGGCGGAAAGTCCGCTCGTGTGTGTGCTGGTCCGACGGAAAGCCCGCTCGTGTGTAGGCTGGTCCGACAGACCAAATACGACACGAGGGGATGGTATTGCATCTCGCGCTCGCTGCAATAGGAAAAACAAATCTTCCTATTGCGGCGAGCGCGGGGCATACCAGGCCCTTAGGTCTGGTATGGATTATAAAGGGGAACCCCGCTACGCCGAAAAAACGGCGTGGGGTCCCCCTAAAATCCATACCAGACCCCGATCCGAGCACGCAGCCTGGCCGGTCAGGAAAGGGGGTGGGGACGAGCGAGCGGCCCCCCCCCCTCCTGAACCGTACCAGGCCGCATGCCCTCAACATGGGGGGTGGGTGCTTTGGGGGAGGGGGCGCCCTGCGCCCCCCCCCCCCAAAGCACCTTGGTCCCCATGTTGATGAGGACAAGGGCCTCTTCCCGACAACCCTGGCCGTTGGTTGTCGGGGTCTGCGGGCGGGGGCTTATCGGAATCTGGGAGCCCCCTTTAATAAGGGGGCCCCCAGATCCCGGCCCCCCACCCTATGTAAATGAGTATGGGGTACATGGTACCCCTACCCATTTACCTAGGAAAAAAGTGTAAGTAATAAAACACACTACACAGGTTTTTAAAATATTTTATTAAACAGCTCCGGGGGGGGGGGGATCTTCCTCCGGCTTCGGGGGTCTTCTTCCGGCTTCGGGGGTCCCTCCGCTTCATCTTCTCCCGGCGTCCGGTTGGTTCTTCTCCGCTCTCCGGCCTCTTCTCCCGGTGTCGCAGGTCTTCGGCCGGCCCCTCCGCTCTCTTCATGTAGCTCTATTGCGAGCGGAGGTCCGGACTTCTGGGCTTCTTGGCTTCTTGGCTTGGCTTCTCTTCTCTTCCCCCAGATGTTGACACGACGCTCTCTCCGGCTGGACTGGTTTCTGAGGGCTGCGTTGTGACTTATATAGGCGGAGACCCCGCCCCCATATGATGTCACAGTCCCTGGGCATGCTGGGACTGTGACGTTTTAGGGGGCGTGGTCGACCACGCCCCCCGACCACGCCCCCTAAAACGTCACAGTCCCAGCATGCCCAGGGACTGTGACATCATATGGGGGCGGGGTCTCCGCCTATATAAGTCACAACGCAGCCCTCAGAAACCAGTCCAGCCGGAGAGAGCGTCGTGTCAACATCTGGGGGAAGAGAAGAGAAGCCAAGCCAAGAAGCCAAGAAGCCCAGAAGTCCGGACCTCCGCTCGCAATAGAGCTACATGAAGAGAGCGGAGGGGCCGGCCGAAGACCTGCGACACCGGGAGAAGAGGCCGGAGAGCGGAGAAGAACCAACCGGACGCCGGGAGAAGATGAAGCGGAGG
>NW_027362515.1:0-39800 GCF_042186555.1 Aquarana catesbeiana
GGAAAAGTTTACAAAATAGGGAATAGTTTTATGGCATTTTTATTATTATTTTTTTTTTACTAGTAATGGCGGCGATCTGCGATTTTTATCAGGACTGCGACATTATGGTGGACACGTCGGACAATTTTTATACATTTTTGGGACCATTGCCATTAAAACAGCGATCAGTGCTATAAAAATGCATTGATTACTGTAAAAATGTCACTGGCAGGGAAGGGGTTAACACTAGGGGGTGATCAAGGGGTTAATGTATTCCCTAGTACATGTTCTAACTGAAGGGGGGAATGGACTGTGTGGGGGAGATGACAGATCGCTGTTCATACTCTGTATGAACAGACGATCTGTCTGTTCTCCCCTCAGAGAACCAGAAACTGTTTACACACACAGATCCCGGTTCTCTGTGTGCCCCGAGTGATCGAGCCCGGCGGTGATCGCGACTCACATCAGTGCCTCTAGTGGCCAAATAAGGAAGCCAAATAAGGAAGCGACGTAAGATAACGCCGATTCGCGCAGCCGAGCCATGTTGCCGCAGTACAACTGCGGCGGCTGGTCGGCAAGCGGTTAAGGAGCAATTTATGTAAGAAAACAAGAGCACTAGGCACCCTGTCTGAGCCATATGGCTAACTACAAATCTTTGTGGATCTGTCCCAGCATACACTGAATCACCGCAGACAACTCAACATCATCACCAAGGCGCTATGCAACAATCACATCCAGTACCAATGGTTAGCACCAGCCAAAATTTCCATCGCCCACAAAGGCTCAAAGCACATGGTGACCTCAGTTCAAAATGGGCTACATTTATTACAGGAATAGGGCATTATCCCTAACACATCTGATGCAATCCCCATGGATCAAAGTACTGAAAGAGGCTCAGCCGATACCACAAAGATACAGCAGAATCCATCAAAATAATCAGCAGATGCATTAAGTGACCCAAAGTGTTCCTTGCCCACACTCAGTCTTGCAAACTCTTTACCCACAACCTCGCATTCCTTGGCACCGGTTGTGCCTGCCCATAGGAAGCGATATCTAGGCGCTGAGCTAGAGCAAGGTTAGTATCAATTTTTTTGCACGGTTTACCAGTTTCTTATAGCAACTGCATCAGGTTCCTTAACGTTAACAGTTGAACTTTTACACCTATAGAATATCGTTCACACAAGTTATATAGCCGTACCTCTGCGGCCCAATAGCCCAGAGCATCTCCTCGGCTCAAGAATCAGGAACAGCCACAAACCTCAATCTTTGATCTTCATCTTCATTCCTGCTACAGCTGATACCTCAACATTACCATAAAGATCCTATCGCTCAATGCCAATGGTCTTAATCACCCGGCCAAGAGATCATCCCTCTGGAAGTTAGCAGCACAAACCATATGTGATATCATCTGTGCCCAAGAAAGTAATTTCTGCACATCTAATCCTCCTCCCTGTGCAAACAGAAACATTCCTAACATTTTTATGGCTAACTCCCCGCACAAAAAGAAAGGTACCTTGATAGCCATCAAGAACTCTGTTCATTTTCAACTGAACTCATGCACTGAGGATGCTACCTTATAGTGGTGGGAACTATCAACAACTCCCAATACACCATCGTATCCATTGAAGCACCCAATGTCCACCAACTGAGATTTATCTGCAAATTACACAAAAAAGTCCTGGCTGTTCAACAAGGTGAAGTGGTGTGGTGTGGCGACTTCAACATCACCCGGGACCCCCACATGGACTCCACATCTCTTCCTAAATGGGGCAAACCTGCTTTAAATCCACTGTTATCTAATATGTGCTTGTACAATGTATGGAGATATCAACACGCGGAAGAGCGTGACTACACATTTTTTTCACCCTGCCACAACTCTAATGCCTCGTACATGCGATCGGACTTTCTGCCAACAAACCTGTCTGAAGGGCGTTGGCTCAAACTTGTCCTGCATACACAAGGTAACACAAATGTTGGCCAACAATTAGAACGTAGTGGCCTACTAGACATAGTACGTGGTTTTTCAGCCCTTTAGCGCCACCCTTTGGGCTCCTTCTGCTAATTTCGTATTAGTAGAAGTTTGGTGAGTGTTGATTCACGCTTTTCTTTTCGCATTTTTCATTTAGTGCTTTTCAGTTTGCACTTTTCATTTCATGCTTTTCAGTTCGTTTCCGAACGGCCGTTCGTCAACCAGACATGTTGCGGAACCAGAGGAGATAACATGTTATTTATTATTGGTCTTGAAGTTATTGCTTTGACATTATTTTTTTGGTTAAATAATGATTGGATTTGGTATATTATCTATATTTTTGGATGCATAGAATGCACTTTTTGGTTAAGTTCTATTGGCAGATAGCATGTCTATTTTTTTTTTCTTTTTTAATGCACAATAAAAAAAATGTGTAGAATAATACTTGGCTATGTGTTTTACTTCAAATGACAGTTTGGGAGTAGGCAGTTACATTTTAAAAAATACAATGTAAAATTGACAAGGGACACCAACATAGTTGCATCTTTGATCTTAAAAACTACGGGATAATAGTGTTGTGGTAACTAGCCCAAATAAAAAAAAAGCATAATAATATTATTCTTGATATCACTAGAAAAAAAACACACAATGGATAAACCCAGTATTACTACCAGGATCTGAATAGATAGCTACATCTGCAACAGAACTTCTAAACCATATGGTTCCAAAAAATTGAATACAAAATGTATTGATAATCTAAAAATATTCATTGCAAAATGATAGAAATGATTATGCAAAACAGCCTCCACATATTATGCTCTTTGGGTCCTCTCCATTGGAGGGATACCCCAACAAGAGCTCAATGTATTCCAACACAGACAGACAGAAACAAACACATATACACAGTGCTACAAGGTCAAAAATAAAACACAAAAACACCCCCACCCCTCACATACACACAGACAGTCTGGACATCTACCTAGCAAAAACTTACTCACTGGGAACCTGCCAGTTGGTGGGGATATCTGAATCACAAGCAAAGTGTATTGACGTTCATTGAAAGTTATGTAAATTCACCACCAAATGCAGGTTATCAGTGAACGGCCCCCGGGGGATGTTGACCTATGGTTGATGCTTGCAATGGGCAAACAAGCTTCCACCAGAATAGAGAAGGGACATATGAACCATCGGAAGAGATCATATACTGAGCGGTATCTAGTGCTGCAGGGTCGCCTCTGTAACGTAAAAAGTCCTAACATTTACCAACAGTGGGTACTCCAGTATTTGGGATGACAGGACGACTTGATCACAGTGGACTAGATATTATGTATCATATAATGTCCTTGTAACGAGCCCCTTGCTCGCTCGGTTCCACTCTCCCGACACTCCTCTGCAGCTATTGAATCAGATTGCAACGTCTGATGGTTCGGTCATCCAATGCTCCGGGATTATAACTTCAGCTATGTGCCATTCTAACCCAGTTGTGATAGCTCAGATCAAACACCAGGCAGGCTGTATGTAAGTTCAAACAGGAGTCTCTTTTATTGCAATATACAGGCTCTTTTATACACTAAAAGTGGAGGTGCGGACCTCCGACTCATATTACTCTAACAATACAGCTGTAACCTAATTAACCTAATTAACATGAGCTAATTAACTAATCCCTTTAGACAGCCTAGATCAGTGTTTCTCAACTCCAGTCCTCAAGGCGCCCCAACAGGTCATGTTTTTATCTTTTCCATTATTCTGAACAGGTGATTTGATCAGTTTCACTGCCTTAGTAATTACCACAGCAGTTTCATCTGAGGGAAATCCTGAAAACATGACCTGTTGGGGCGCCTTGAGGACTGGAGTTGAGAAACACTGGCCTAGATGACTCAGACATGACCTTTAGGCCAGACTGGCCATCTTGTAGTTCAGAAAATCCAATCAACATTATCACAATAGCAGAGTTAATTAAACACAAACAACAATGGGGATCTAATGACTCTTAGATCCCATACTAGAGACTTATTTACAATACACATTTTAGCAGACAACAGACAGGTAGCTGGAATTGATGACATTAGCATTTAACAGTAGGAGTCCCAACGGTATGAATCAGTCACTATTCCAATATGGCAAATCCAGGGTCCCCAGAGTCTGTGTGTCCTGGGGGACCAGGACCCGAATCCACAGTAATAGCACCTCAAGCGTCCCCAGGCATACAGCTCACAAAGAGCACCATTCCCCCAAATGCCAGGGCCCACGATTGATCGGCAAGAGGCTAGCATACAGTCCCCTCCAAAAGTCTCTCTCCCGGCTAGGTCTGTCACATTTCTCCCCTTTCAGCAGAAGACTAACACAGGAGGAGACCCCAGATGGGTTGACTCCGAAGTTAGTCAGTAGTTCCAGTCCTCTAATGCCTGTACCCACACAGTACCCCAAACAAATTGTTCCAAACAGAGTATTACTCACCCAGCCAACCTCTGCCTCAGAGAACATATCTGCCGCTGGGGAGAGGCCTGGACTGGCCCTTCTCCCTGGAGTCCTTTCTGCCGCTGGAGAGAAGACAGGGTGTCTGGGCTCACTCCGTCATGCTGTTGGGGATCTGGGCCAACTGCCCAGCATCCCTGGGGTATATAGCTGGAGACTGAAGTCCCATCCACCTTCACAGGAAATCCATCCTCTGTAAGTTGAGGGCAGAGGCCAGCAGTACTCGGCCCTGTTGCCAGCCCTTCTGCTGGAAACCCCACACCATCTGCTCCGGCTAACTGTTGGGGAGGGACGACGAACACCTCCTCTCCCTTCTCCCCTGTATCCTGATCTGCTGCTGGGAAGTGACCACCTCCTTCTCACCCTGAGCCTCCGGAACTGACGCAGGTGTAGGGCAGAGATCTTGGACCCTCTGTCCGGTTGCCAGCGCTTCAGCTGGGGAAGTTCCTTGTAACTTCACAGATACTTCTGTTGGTGCTGGGCAGAGCACAGTGAAGTTTGGCCCTAATAACAGCTCTTCTTCTGCTGGAGGCTCACCAGGTTGTTCTTCCTCAGCAGAAAAGTCTATCAAATCCCCTGTCTCTGCAACTGGTGTCTGGGGATAAACGTTCACCATCTCCTCTCCGTGGAACCCAGAAGATGCTATCAGTGCTGGGCAGAGGTTAGCAGAGCTCTGCCCTGTTGTCAGCACTTCAGGTTTGGGGAAGGCAATCTTCAGATTTTCCACTGCCGATTCTCTGGCATTCTGCTGGACAGGCACATTCCTCCATCCAAGATCATCCAATGCAGAAACAGGTTCATCAAGGTCAGTCAGCACTTGCTGCATTCGCCATAAGACCTCCGCCTCCATAGCTGCGGGTGCAGGTTGGCAAAGCACACTGTTACTCTGCCACATTGTCAACTCTTCAGCCAGGATTTGCAGAGTTGTCAGCTGGTATTTCCTGATAGTCCCAGGCAAAGGGAGCACAGCCCTTCTGCTGAGCAGAGTCTAACAGCTGTTTGTAGGCGATCTCCAGCTCCCATTCCTGAACGGCCAGAAACTCCAAATCTTCCTGTGCCCAGTGCACTTCTGAGACATTCAATCTCCGCTCTCTGTGCTCCATTATTTCCTCCAAACGCCACTCCCAATCACTCCCAAAGTCAGGGTCCCTGGACAGCCTCCAGTATAACAATCCCAGGCCATCGTAGTCAAAGCCTTCTGTGGGGCTGTCATCTGCTGTCCACGGGCACACTTGGGCTGCATACCACTGGAGGGCTCTGTAGCTCTCGTCCAACCGCATTTCTATTCATCATCTATTGGTTCTATTCATACAGAGCCCTAGTTGATAGGAAACACTAATCACATAGTTAACTAGACTTGATGACATTATATCCTCCCTAATTAGACAGCATGCATAACGGTTCCAACCAAACTTTTCAACCATACGAACAGACTGAGGACAGTGCTAGCGACAGTGAAAATTATAATGGCGTCAAAGAAGATCTCAATTCTCGAAAAACACCTGGAGATTTAACTCCGTGTTAAGTCCCAGGGGGACAAGGGACCCCAGACGGTATAGCCATCTCTTTTCCTTCTGGAGAAGGACCCGGTTAAAATCACCCCTTCTTGGGGACAATTTAAGTAAGTAAATACCTTTCACCTTTAAATCATCAGGTTTTCCCTGGTGGTACAAAGAGAAATGTTTAGCCAGCGGTTTTTCCTTTGATTTTTCCGGATCTCTTTCTCTCCCTCCTTTGATTTCTTAGATACTCACCAATCCTTGTTTTCAGGGACCTCTTGGTTTTCCCAATGTATATTTTTGGACAAGGGCAAGTTATCATATAAATCACCCTACTAGTGGAACAATTGATGAGATCACGTATCTCATAATTATGGCGCCCTCTGGAATCGCTAAATGTGGACGTTCTGTCAACAAAAGGGCAGATTTGGCACCTATTGTAGGGAAACATCCCTTTACTTCTAGGGTATTCTGATAGTCAGGTAGAATTCTGCTCTTTGGTAAATTCAGAATGTATGAGGATGTCCCCCAAGTTTTCGGCTCTTTTGGCCACCAAATTTGGTGATTCACCCACAATCATTTTTAAACCTGGGCCATTTGTCAGAATGTCCCAGTGTTTCCCCAGGGTTCTGCGTACGGTTTTCCACTGGGCCCCATATGGGGTAACAATCCGTACCGGGCCAGAATCAGTCTGTCCCTTCCTTGGTTGACTGGGGTTTGGGGTAAGAAGATTCCTCCTGTCCCTGCACGCTGCTCTGGCTCTTGCCTTCCTGATTTGTCCATGGGAATATCCGCGTTCCCTAAAACGATTATACAGGTCCACATTCTCTCTTCTCAGATCACTCTTTTTAGTGCAATTTCTCTTTATTCTTAAAAATTGACCCACCGGGATACCGTTCTTGAGCCACGGGGGATGGTGGCTATAAGCTCTCAACAAAGTGTTAGCTCCCGTGGCCTTCCAGTAGGTACAAGTACCAAGTTTGCCTCCATCAATAGTGATCTGCAAGTCAAGGAAAAGGATCTGCTTTTCATCAATGATATAGGTCAAACGGATATTCTGATCATTGGTATTTAGATGTTCAATGAACCTATCTACCTCCTCTCTAGTGCCCCTCCACATGACCAGCACATCATCAATGTACCTCAGCCATGTATGCACATGTCCTGCATACATGGCTGAGGTAAATACGTCCTCCTCCTCCCACAGTCCCAGGTGGAGGCACGCATATGCAGGTGCCCAGGCAGCCCCCATCAAAGTCCCTTTAATGTGCTGGTAGTATTGTGACGAAAACTGGAAGTAGTTGTTCATCGGAGCAAACTCCAGTAGTTCAACTAAGAACTCATTCTGTGGGCCAAATTCAGGGTATTTAGACTCAAGGAACCACCTCACTGCCCCAACCTCACACTCATGTGGGATTGATGCGTACAGTGATTCCACATCAATTCCCAACAGGAGAAGGCCATCACTGATTTTTAGATCTGCTATCTTTGACAGAACATGTTGTGTGTCCTGTACATAGGATTTTAGTCCTACCACCATTTCCTTGAGTAATGAGTCCAAATACAACCCAATTCGTTCCAGGGGGCCCTGGATAGCTGACACAATAGGTCTTCCCGGTGGTTTTTCAGGGCACTTATGCACTTTGGGAATTATATAAAACTTGGGTATATTGAACTCACTCACCCTTAGATATTCAAATTCCCATTTTGTGAGGATCCCAGATTCCCTGGCTTCAAAGAGCATCTTATTCAGATTCTGTACTAGCTTGGGGAACGGATCGTAGTCCAGTTTCCTATAGGTCTCAAAATCACCTAATAGTCTTTTAGCTTCGGCTTCATAGGACTTGTCGTCCATCAGGACGACATTTCCGCCCTTGTCGCTTTTTTTTAAAAATGATGTTTTTAGCTTCTTTCAGGTCGGTCAGGGCCATACGTTCATCCTTTGTTAGGTTTACATGTCTGGGTCCAGTTAATTTTCTCAAGGTCCGCCTGGACCATTTCAAGAAACATGTAAAGCCACCTGTTTTTACTCAACGGGGCATTTTTTTAGAACGTATAAGCAAATCTGCTGTACGTCTAATGGGGCAGCTAGTTGGTTCATTCTCCTCCAATAAAGCATTCAGGATGTCAAGAGCCTGTTGGTCTTCCGCATCCAGATGCTCCATCTCACTAGCATTAGCTTCACCACTGTTTTGATACATGGACCTAAAGAAAACTTTTCTCAAAAATAGAACTATGTCTTTGTACACTGTAAACTTGTCCATATTCTCCACCGGGGAAAAGGACATCCCTTTTGGAGTAAACTAATATGTCTCTGTTCAAGTGAGAAGGCTGAGAGGTTTATTATCTTCTTGTCTGATTTAGTCAAGTCCTGTGTGGTTCCTAATTTCTCTGGCTGCGGGTACGTGGTGCCATCTATTGTCTCTGGGTTTTTCCCTTGTCTCTGTTGTCTGTTTTTAGATTTTGTGCGGTCCTTTGGGGGAGGGGGTGGTGGTCCTCCCGGCCCACCGCCCCCTCCTCCTCTAAAAAAGTCACTACCTTTGAGGTCCCATCGCTGGTAGATTCATCCGTGGATCTCTCACGTCTCCCTCTAGATTATGATCTCTGTCCTCTTCTATTTGATCCACTCCTACCTATCCTCACCGTTAGATCAAAAGCTTGACCATTTTCAAAGACACTAAGATCTCTCCTATACTTAGATTGTTTTGTTGTTTTTAAACTTAATTGGACTTTTTCTATTTCCTTTTTAAGGATATCATTCCTCTAGATCTTTTAAGGGGTCAAGTCCTTGGGCACTTACTTCAATCTGTTATTTTAGTTCTTCCAATTGGATTTTCTCTTCCTCAACTATCAGGCCCATCTCTGCAATGCCATGGTTTATACAGAGCTCCCCCCACTTAGGGAGGAATCTTTCATTGTGGAGATGCTCCGCCGGGATCGTTTGGTCCCTCAGGCCTCTCGGTACAATTTTATGTTTTATATAGGTTTCCAAGAAAGATACATCCCACTTCCTATTTAGGTGTTTTATCAATAATTTTTTATGTTCTTCGAATTTAGTTTTTAATTCTTCATCTTGACTTGTCAAGTGGGATGAATCCTTCTGGAAAGCAAATCTTATATCTTCATCAATCTCCTCCCCTAGGACAAAAGCCATAGTGGAGGTCACACGCTTTAAAAGAATAAGGAATTTCCTTACAATATGGGGTTGTTTTGCTGCTAGGATTTAGCTTTAAGAAAGGACCATTGGGATCCCAAACTAATGTATACTAAGAAACAAAGAGAGAAAAAAAACTAATCCTGTGGAACCAAGAACCCTATATGGGGTAGTTTCAGAAATTTCCTAAGTAATTTACACCTACTTTGGTGCTGCTGCTGTAGCTGGAGAAACTAGACACACAATGGAGAAACCCAGTATTACTACCAGGATATGAATAGATAGCTACTTCTGCAACAGAACTTTCAAAACCATATGGTTCCAAAAAATTGAATACAAAATTTATTGATAATCTAAAAATATTCATTACAAAATGATAGAAATGATTATGCAAAACAGCCTCCACATATTATGCTCTTCGGGTCCTCTCCATAGGAGGGATACCCCGACAAGAGCTCAATGTATTCCAACACAGACAGACAGGAACACATATACACAGTGCTACGAGGTCAAAAATAAAACAAAAAAACACCCCCACCCCTCACATACACACAGACAGTCCGGACATCTACCTAGCAAAAACTTACTCACTGGGAACCTGCCAGTTGGTGGGGATATCTCAATCACAAGTAAAGTGTATTGACGTTCATTGAAAGTTATGTAAATTCACCACCAAATGCAGGTTATCAGTGAACGGCCCCCGGGGGATGTTGACCTATGGTTGATGCTTGCAATGGGCAAACAAGCTTCCACCAGAATAGAGAAGGGACATATGAACCATCGGAAGAGGTCATATACTGAGCGGTATCTAGTGCTGCAGGGTTGCCTATATGTTCCCTCTGTAACGTAAAAAGTCCTAACATTTACCAACAGTGGGTACTCCAGTATTTGGGATGACAGGACGACTTGATGACAGCGGACTAGAGATTATGTATCATATAATGTCCTCCAAGAGAAACTGTCGGAAGCTAGCTCAATCAACGATGTAGATAATACCAAATCAGATACATATGGGTCAAAAATTTAATATCTTACCTAGGAATCAACCTAACCCAACAAGATGATTAAATTACCGTAGCTTCTCTATACTTTTAGATCCCTCCCCATCCCGGTACCTTTATCCTACTTTGAGTCTTTACAAAGCATACTAAGTAAATTTATGTGGAACAAGTGCAAAGCCAGGAGCGCCAGGGCCAATTTAACAAAAAACAGATTAGCAGGGGGAGCTGGATATATTAACTTCAGAGATTACTATAATGCCTCCATACTATTGCAGCTCAAAACTCTGGTTTACAAACAAAGCAGTTTGTCCATAAAGAGATATGGAATCTAACCAAATCCCAGGCCATGACCAATATGTCTGGCTATTAAGCAACCCCCACCTTAAAACCAGCAATTTACAAATCTCTCCTACTATATATGCATAGGTAGCAGCATTTAACTACTGCCTATCTAGGGCCTACAAAGTTGAAAAACTCTACAAAATTCCAGTACCATTATCCGTCATACATCAATTAATTCCAGATTTTTCCACTCAAAACTGGCAAAATCAGGATATTACTCATCTTTCAGACCTATACTGTAATGATTTAATCAAATCATTTGCTGAGCTGAGGAAGGAATTTTCCATCCCCCTAGGGACTATTTTAAGTATATCCAAATAACTCACTGTCTGATGCATAACCCACGGCTACAGATCTATGTCCACAAAAAAATCTGGAAGTACCTATCCAGCACTTCCATAAACACTAAAGGTATATTTATTACTATTTTACAGCCACTTAGACGCCAAAAACACTTTCACTAAACTACCCCCAATGCTAAAATGGGAAATAGATATAGGTAGATCTTTCAGCTATTCTCAATGGTCTATAGCATTGGCATCTAGCTATAAAGCAACCCGTGCTTCCAACCTCTGTGGACTGATATTTAAAATAAATCTCAGATGGTGCATTACCCTGACCCAAATGCACAACTATGCCCCATCTGCAGTACCTACCTTTTGGAGGAACTGCGGGGAGATAGGCAACCTCCTGCACGTTCTATGAGGGTGTAACAAAACACTGACATTTTGGACAGATGTATTTGTACTCATTGGCACAATTATCAAAACCCCAATAACTCCATCACCAGAACTCGCCCTATTAAACATAGAAATTGAACAATTACCCCTCCAGTTTCAATGCACAACCACTCACATCCTATTAGCTGCAAGACTCACAATTTCCAGACACTGAAAATCTGTGGATCCATTACTAATTGATAAAGTAATCTCTTCAGTTCACACACATGGATCTTATGAACGTATGTTCACATCATCCGAAAATAGACTTTCTTCCACCAACAAATTGTGGACCCCTTGGTTTGAATGGTTCTAAAGACACAAATGCTTTTAATTCTCCTGTTATAAAGTACAACGGCTCTAAGTAATTCCACATTTTCTCTTTATGTGAGCGATATATACAGTGGGGACGGAAAGTATTCAGACCCCCTTAAATTTTTCACTCTTTGTTATATTGCAGCCATTTGCTAAACTCGTTTAAGTTCATTTTTTTCCTCATTTATGTACACACAGCACCCCATATTGACATAAAAACACAGACTAGTTGACATTTTTGCAGATTTATTAAAAAAGAAAAACTGAAATATCACATGGTCCTAAGTATTCAGACCCTTTGCTGTGACATTCATATATTTAACTCAGGTGCTGTCCATTTCTTAATCATCCTTGAGATGGTTCTACACCTTCATTTGAGTCCAGCTGTGTTTGATTATACTGATTGGACTTGATTAGGAAAGCCACACACCTGTCTATATAAGACCTTACAGCTCACAGTGCATGTCAGAGCAAATGAGAATTATGAGGTCAAAGGAACTGCCTGAAGAGCTCAAAGACAGAATTGTGGCAAGGCACAGATCTGGCCAAGGTTACAAAAAAAATTCTGCTTCACTTAAGGTTCCTAAGAGCACAGTGGCCTCCACAATCCTTAAATGGAAGACGTTTGGGATGACCAGAACTCTTCCTAGAGCTGGCCGTCCGGCCAAACTGAGCTATCGGGGGAGAAGAGCCTTGGTGAGAGAGGTAAAGAAGAACCCAAAAAGATCACTGTGGCTGAGCTCCAGAGATGCAGATGGGAGAAAGTTGTAGAAAGTCAACCATCACTGCAGCCCTCCACCAGTTGGGGCTTTATGACAGAGTGGCCCGAGGGAAGCCTCTCCTCAGTGCAAGACACATGAAAGCCCACATGGAGTTTGCAAAAAAATACACCTGAAGGACTCTAAGATGGTGAGAAATAAGATTCTTTGGTCTGATGAGACCAAGATAGAATGTTTGGCCTTAATTGTAAGCAGTATGTGTGGAGAAAACCAGGCACTGCTCATCATCTGTCCAATACAGTCCCAACAGTGAAGCATGGTGGTGGCAGCATCATGCTGTGGGGGTGTTTTTCAGCTGCAGGGACAGGACGACTGGTTGCAATCAAGGGAAAGATGAATGTGGCCAAGTACAGGGATATTGTCACGGAATTTAGTAGACCAGACTGTGTGGACTGCACAGAGGAAACAAAAAAAACATGTAAGTGAAAAATAAGGGTGTTTATTAACTAGGTGACAAATAAGTGAAATATAAACCAACCACAGACCCACAAACTCCAAATAATATAAACAAATAACTGGAGATACCGGAATCGTAAACAAGCCAGGCCAAGGTCATACACAGGGAGGTCAGCAGATGGGTAAGGATGGGAAACCAACAGGACAGGGAGAGGATGGATGGATAGGCTGCAGGGCAGGGATACAAGGAAATCAGGGCACAGGAGGGACAGGTCCAGGATGGGTTCGGGATAGGGATCGGATAAGATCAGATCAGATCCAGGCTCAAGGTCAGGATACAAGCAGCGAGGTCATGGTACAGGGAGAAAGATACCAAGGCAAGCATGTGAGGGCTTGCCGGGTATTTATAAGGCTGCAGTAATTGACCTCACGTTACACCTGAGTGCAGAGGGTGCTGTCTGCTCCACACTGCCGGAGTACACCCACTGGTGGACACCGGTACAATGGCCCAAGGATGCAACAGTGCCACCAGCAGGTGAGTCCTCTTATTACAGGTCCTAGGTGTTGGAAGACACCCGCTAGTGGACACTGGTACTGCGATCCAAGAGACCGATAGCACCACCAACGGGTAAACCTTTTCATGACAGTACCCCCCCCCAAAGGAGCGGCCTCCAGACGCTCCAACTAGATGAAATTGTCCAAAGTTTATGGCCTCAAACCGAACAACAGATGAGGGCACATCAGGCTGGGCATCGGGTACTTCAGGCTAGGCATCAGGCACTTTAGACTGGGCAGCAGATACATCAAACCGGACAGCGGGCACATCAGAGCAGACAGCAGGCAAATCAGAGCAGACAGCAGGCTCCGGGTCGTCGAGCTGGGCAGCAGGCTCCGGGTCGTCGAGCTGGGCAGCAGGCTCTGGAACATTAGGCTAAACAGAGAGCACCATAAGGGCAGGCTGGATCACAGGCACTGGCTCAGCAGGCTGGTAACGGGCCCCGGCCCAGTGAGCTGGGTAATGGACCCTGGCCCAGCGAGCTGGACACCGGGCACTGGTTCGGCAAGCCGAATAACGGGTACTGGCTTAACAGGCCGAGTGACGGACTCCGATTTAGTAGACTGAGTAAAGGACACCGGTTTAACAGACTGGGTAACGGGCACCAGCTCAGCAGACTAGGTAACGGGCACCGGCTCAGCAGACTGGGTAACGGGCACCGGCTCAGCAGACTGGGTAACGGGCACCAGCTCAGCAGACTGGGTAATGGGCACCGGCTCAGCAGACTGGGTAAAGGGGAACCCGCTCAGCAGACTGGGTAATGGGCACTGAAACTTCAGGCTGAGACAGAGGCATTGAAACCTCAGGCTGACACACGGGCACCAAAACTTCAGGCTGACACATGGGCACCAAAACTTCAGGCTGACACACGGGCCCCGAAACGTCAGGCTGACACACGGGCACCAAAACTTCAGGCTGACACACGGGCACCGAAACTTCAGGCTGAGACACCAATATCAAGACATCCGACTGGAAAGCAGGCAACGAGACACCAGGCTGGAAGGTGGGCAACGAGACATCAGGCTGGAAGGCAGGTACCAAGACATCAGACTGAGAAGTGGGCACATCAGACGGGGAAGTGGAGACATCAAGCTGGAAGGCAAGCACCAAGACATCAGGCTGGAAGGTGGGCACATCAGACTGAAAAGCGGGCACATCAGACTGGAAAGTGGGCACATCAGACGGGAAAGCGGGCACGTCAGACGGGAAAGCGGGCACCAAGACTTCAGGTTGGAAGGCAGACATCAGGACATCAGACTGGAAAGCGGGCACATCCGACTGGAGAGCGAGCACATCAGACTGGAAAGCGGGCACATCAGACTAGAAAGCGGACATATCAGACTGGAAAGTGGAGACATCAAGCTGGAAGGCAAGCATCAAGACATCAGGCTGGAAGGCAAGCATCGAGACATCAGGCTGGAAGGCGGGCCCATCAGACTGGAAAGCAGGCACATCAGGCTGGAAAGCAGGCACATCAGGCTGGAAAGCGGGCATATCAGGCTGGAAAGCGGGCACATCAGGCTGGAAAGCGGGCACATCAGGCTGGAAAGCGGGCACATCAGGCTGAAAAGCGGGCACATCAGACTGGAAAGTGGGCACATCAGACTGGAAAGTGGAGACATCAAACTGGAAGGCAGGCACCGAGACATCCAGCTGGAAGGCAGGCACCGAGACATAAGGCTGGAAGGCAAGTATCGAGACATCAGGCTGGAAGGCGGGCACATCAGACTGGAAAGCAGGCACATCAGACTGGAAAGCAGGCACCAAGACTTCGGGCTGGAAGGCAGGCATCAAGACACCAGACTGGAAGGCAGGCACATCAGACTGGAAAGCAGGCACATGAGGCTGGAAAGTGGGCACATCAGGCTGGAAAGTGGGCACATCAGGCTGCAAAGTGGAGACATCAAACTGAAGGGCAGGCACCAAGACATCCGGCTGGAAGGTAGGCATCGAGGCATCCGGCTGGAAGGCAAGTATCGAGACATCAGGCTGGAAGGCAGACACATCAGACTGGAAAGGGGGCACATCAGACTGGAAAGCGGGCACCAAGACTTCGGGCTGGAAGGCAGACATCAAGACATTAGGCTGGAAGGCAGGCATTGAGACATCAGGCTGGAGGGTGGGCACATCAGACTGGAAAGCAGGCACATCAGGCTGGAAAGTGGGCACATTAGACGGGAAAGCGGGCACCAAGACTTCAGGCTGGAAGGCAGACATCAGGACATCAGATTGGAAAGCGGGCACATCAGACTGGAAAGCGGAGACATCAAGCTGGAAGGCAAGCATCGAGACATCAGGCTGGAAGGCAAGCATCGAGAAACCAGGCTGGAAGGCGGGCACATCAGACTGAAAGCAGGCACATCAGGCTGGAAAGTGGGCATATCAGGCTGGAAAGTGGGCACATCAGGCTGGAAAGCGGGCACATCAGGCTGGAAAGCGGGCACATCAGGCTGGAAAGCGGGCACATCAGGCTGGAAAGCGGGCACATCAGACTGGAAAGCGGGCACATCAGACTGGAAAGTGGGCACATCAGACTGGAAAGTGGAGACATCAAACTGGAAGGCAGGCACCGAGACATCCGGCTGGAAGGCAGGCACGAGACATCAGGCTGGAAGGCAGGCATCGAGACATCAGGCTGGAAGGCAGGCACATCAGAATGGAAAGCAGGCACATCAGGCTGGAAAGTGGGCACATCAGGCTGGAAAGCGGGCACATCAGGCTGGAAAGCGGGCACATCAGGCTGGAAAGCGGGCACATCAGACTGGAAAGTGGGCACATCAGACTGGAAAGTGGAGACATCAAACTGGAAGGCAGGCACCGAGACATCCGGCTGGAAGGCAGGCACGAGACATCAGGCTGGAAGGCAGGCATCGAGACATCAGGCTGGAAGGCAGGCACATCAGAATGGAAAGCAGGCACATCAGGCTGGAAAGCGGGCACATCAGGCTGGAAAGCGGGCACATCAGGCTGGAAAGTGGGCACCAAGGCATCAGGCTGGAAGCCAGGCATTGAGACATCAGGTTGGTAGGCAGGCACATCAGACTGGAAGGTGGGCACTGAAACTTTGGGCTGGAGGGCAGCCATCAGGACATCAGACTGGGAGGCAGGCACATCAGACTGGATAGCAGGCACATTAGACTGGAAAGCAAGCACTGAGACTTCGGGCTGGAAGGCAAGCACCAAGACATCCGGTTGGAAGGCAAGCATTGAGACATCAGGCTGGAAGGTGGGCACATAAGACTGGAAAGTTGGCACATCAGACTGGAAAGCGGGCACATCAGGCTGGAAAGTGGGCACATTAGACGGGAAAGCGGGCACCAAGACTTCAGGCTGGAAGGCAGACATCAGGACATCAGACTGGAAAGCGGGCACATCAGACTGGAGAATGAGCACATCAGACTGGAAAGCGGGCACATCAGACTGGAAAGCGGAGACATCAAGCTGGAAGGCAAGCATCGAGACATCAGGCTGGAAGGCAAGCATCGAGACACCAGGCTGGAAGGCGGGCACATCAGACTGAAAGCAGGCACGATAGGCTGGAAAGTGGGCATATCAGGCTGGAAAGTGGGCACATCAGGCTGGAAAGCGGGCACATCAGGCTGGAAAGCGGGCACATCAGACTGGAAAGCGGGCACATCAGACTGGAAAGTGGGCACATCAGACTGGAAAGTGGAGACATCAAACTGGAAGGCAGGCACCGAGACATCCGGCTGGAAGGCAGGCACGAGACATCAGGCTGGAAGGCAAGTATCGAGACATCAGGCTGGAAGGCGGGCACATCAGACTGGAAAGCGGGCACATCAGACTGGAAAGCAGGCACCAAGACTTCGGGCTGGAATGCAGGCATCGAGACATCAGGCTGGAAGGCAGGCATCGAGACATCAGGCTGGAAGGCAGGCACATCAGAATGGAAAGCAGGCACATCAGGCTGGAAAGTGGGCACATCAGGCTGGAAAGCTGGCACATCAGGCTGGAAAGCGGGCACATCAGGCTGGAAAGCGGGCACATCAGACTGGAAAGTGGGCACATCAGACTGGAAAGTGGAGACATCAAACTGGAAGGCAGGCACCGACACATCCGGCTGGAAGGCAGGCATGAGACATCAGGCTGGAAGGCAAGTATCGAGACATCAGGCTGGAAGGCAGGCACATCAGACTGGAAAGTGGGCACATCAGACTGGAAAGCGGGCACCAAGACTTCGGGCTGGAAGGCAGGCATCGAGACATCAGGCTGGAAGGCAGGCATCGAGACATCAGGCTGGAGGGTGGGCACATCAGACTGGAAAGCAGGCACATCAGGCTGGAAAGTGGGCACATCAGGCTGGAAAGCGGGCACATCAGACTGGAAAGCGGGCACATCAGGCTGGAAAGCGGGCACCAAGGCATCAGGCTGGAAGCCAGACATTGAGACATCAGGTTGGTAGGCAGGCACATCAGACTGGAAGGTGGGCACTGAAACTTTGGGCTGGAGGGCAGCCATCAGGACATCAGACTGGGAGGCAGGCACATCAGACTGGATAGCAGGCACATTAGACTGGAAAGCAAGCACTGAGACTTCGGGCTGGAAGGCAAGCACCAAGACATCCGGTTGGAAGGCAAGCATTGAGACATCAGGCTGGAAGGTGGGCACATAAGACTGGAAAGTTGGCACATCAGACTGGAAAGCGGGAACATCAGGCTGGAAGGCAGGCACTGAGACTTTGGGCTGGAAGGCAGGCATCAAGACATCAGATTGGAAAGTGGGCACATCAGACTGGAAGGTAGGTACCTCAGGCTGGAAGGCAAACCGAACAACAGATGAGGGCACATCAGGCTGGGCATTGGGTACTTCAGGCTAGGCATCAGGCACTTTAGACTGGGCAGCAGATACATCAAACCGGACAGCGGGCACATCAGAGCAGACAGCAGGCTCCAGGTCGTCGAGCTGGGCAGGCTCCGGGTCGTCGAGCTGGGCAGCAGGCTCTAGAACATTAGGCGGAACAGTGAGCACCGTAAGGCAGGCTGGATCACAGGCACTGGCTCAGCAGGCTGGGAAACGGGCCCCGGCCCAGTGGGCTGGGTGATGGGCCCCGGCCCAGGGAGCTGGACACCGGGCACTGGTCCAGCAAGCCGAATAACGGGTACTGGCTTAACAGGCCAAGTGACGGACTCCGATTTAGTAGACTGAGTAAAGGACACCGGTTTAACAGACTGGGTAACGGGCACCGGCTCAGCAGACTGGGTAACGGGCACCGGCTCAGCAGACTGGGTAACGGGCACCAGCTCAGCAGACTGGGTAACGGGCACCAGCTCAGCAGACTGGGTAATGGCCATTGGCTCAGCAGACTGGGTAAAGGGGAACCGGCTCAGCAGACTGGGTAATGGGCACTGAAACTTCAGGCTGAGACACAGGCACCAAAACCTCAGGCTGACACACGGGCACCAAAACCTCAGGCTGACACACGGGCACCAAAACTTCAGGCTGACACACGGGGCACCAAAACTTCAGGCTAACACACGGGCACCAAAACGTCAGGCTGACACACGGGCATCGAAACTTCAGGCTGACACACGGGCACCGAAACTTCAGGCTGAGAAACCAATATCAAGACTTCCAGCTGGAAAGCAGGCAACGAGACACCAGGCTGGAAGGCGGGCAGAGAGACATCAGGCTGGAAGACAGGTACCAAGACATCAGACTGAGAAGCAGGCACATCAGACAGGGAAGTGGAGACATCAAGCTGGAAGGCAGGCACCAAGACATCAGGCTGGAAGATAAGCACCGAGACATCAGGCTGGAAGGTGGGCACATCAGACTGGAAAGCGGGCACATCAGACTGGAAAGCGGGCACATCAGACTGGAAAGCGGGCACGAAGACTTCAGGCTGGAAGGCAGACATCAGGACATCAGACTGGAAAGCGGGCACATCAGGCTGGAAAGTGGGCACATTAGACGGGAAAGCGGGCACCAAGACTTCAGGCTGGAAGGCAGACATCAGGACATCAGACTGGAAAGCGGGCACATCAGACTGGAGAATGAGCACATCAGACTGGAAAGCGGGCACATCAGACTGGAAAGCGGAGACATCAAGCTGGAAGGCAAGCATCGAGACATCAGGCTGGAAGGCAAGCATCGAGACACCAGGCTGGAAGGCGGGCACATCAGACTGAAAGCAGGCACAACAGGCTGGAAAGTGGGCATATCAGGCTGGAAAGTGGGCACATCAGGCTGGAAAGTGGGCACATCAGACTGGAAAGTGGAGACATCAAACTGGAAGGCAGGCACAGAGACATCCGGCTGGAAGGCAGGCACGAGACATCAGGCTGGAAGGCAAGTATCGAGACATCAGGCTGGAAGGCGGGCACATCAGACTGGAAAGCGGGCACATCAGACTGGAAAGCGGGCACATCAGACTGGAAAGCAGGCACCAAGACTTCGGGCTGGAATGCAGGCATCGAGACATCAGGCTGGAAGGCAGGCATCGAGACATCAGGCTGGAAGGCAGGCACATCAGAATGGAAAGCAGGCACATCAGGCTGGAAAGTGGGCACATCAGGCTGGAAAGCGGGCACATCAGGCTGGAAAGCGGGCACATCAGGCTGGAAAGCGGGCACATCAGGCAGGAAAGCGGGCACATCAGACTGGAAAGTGGGCACATCAGACTGGAAAGTGGAGACATCAAACTGGAAGGCAGGCACCGAGACATCCGGCTGGAAGGCAGGCACGAGACATCAGGCTGGAAGGCAAGTATCGAGACATCAGGCTGGAAGGCAGGCACATCAGACTGGAAAGCGGGCACATCAGACTGGAAAGCAGGCACCAAGACTTCGGGCTGGAATGCAGGCATCGAGACATCAGGCTGGAAGGCAGGCATCGAGACATCAGGCTGGAAGGCAGGCACATCAGAATGGAAAGCAGGCACATCAGGCTGGAAAGTGGGCACATCAGGCTGGAAAGCTGGCACATCAGGCTGGAAAGCGGGCACATCAGGCTGGAAAGCGGGCACATCAGACTGGAAAGTGGGCACATCAGACTGGAAAGTGGAGACATCAAACTGGAAGGCAGGCACCGACACATCCGGCTGGAAGGCAGGCATGAGACATCAGGCTGGAAGGCAAGTATCGAGACATCAGGCTGGAAGGCAGGCACATCAGACTGGAAAGTGGGCACATCAGACTGGAAAGCGGGCACCAAGACTTCGGGCTGGAAGGCAGGCATCGAGACATCAGGCTGGAAGGCAGGCATCGAGACATCAGGCTGGAGGGTGGGCACATCAGACTGGAAAGCAGGCACATCAGGCTGGAAAGTGGGCACATCAGGCTGGAAAGCGGGCACATCAGACTGGAAAGCGGGCACATCAGGCTGGAAAGCGGGCACCAAGGCATCAGGCTGGAAGCCAGACATTGAGACATCAGGTTGGTAGGCAGGCACATCAGACTGGAAGGTGGGCACTGAAACTTTGGGCTGGAGGGCAGCCATCAGGACATCAGACTGGGAGGCAGGCACATCAGACTGGATAGCAGGCACATTAGACTGGAAAGCAAGCACTGAGACTTCGGGCTGGAAGGCAAGCACCAAGACATCCGGTTGGAAGGCAAGCATTGAGACATCAGGCTGGAAGGTGGGCACATAAGACTGGAAAGTTGGCACATCAGACTGGAAAGCGGGAACATCAGGCTGGAAGGCAGGCACTGAGACTTTGGGCTGGAAGGCAGGCATCAAGACATCAGATTGGAAAGTGGGCACATCAGACTGGAAGGTAGGTACCTCAGGCTGGAAGGCAAACCGAACAACAGATGAGGGCACATCAGGCTGGGCATTGGGTACTTCAGGCTAGGCATCAGGCACTTTAGACTGGGCAGCAGATACATCAAACCGGACAGCGGGCACATCAGAGCAGACAGCAGGCTCCAGGTCGTCGAGCTGGGCAGGCTCCGGGTCGTCGAGCTGGGCAGCAGGCTCTAGAACATTAGGCGGAACAGTGAGCACCGTAAGGCAGGCTGGATCACAGGCACTGGCTCAGCAGGCTGGGAAACGGGCCCCGGCCCAGTGGGCTGGGTGATGGGCCCCGGCCCAGGGAGCTGGACACCGGGCACTGGTCCAGCAAGCCGAATAACGGGTACTGGCTTAACAGGCCAAGTGACGGACTCCGATTTAGTAGACTGAGTAAAGGACACCGGTTTAACAGACTGGGTAACGGGCACCGGCTCAGCAGACTGGGTAACGGGCACCGGCTCAGCAGACTGGGTAACGGGCACCAGCTCAGCAGACTGGGTAACGGGCACCAGCTCAGCAGACTGGGTAATGGCCATTGGCTCAGCAGACTGGGTAAAGGGGAACCGGCTCAGCAGACTGGGTAATGGGCACTGAAACTTCAGGCTGAGACACAGGCACCAAAACCTCAGGCTGACACACGGGCACCAAAACCTCAGGCTGACACACGGGCACCAAAACTTCAGGCTGACACACGGGGCACCAAAACTTCAGGCTAACACACGGGCACCAAAACGTCAGGCTGACACACGGGCATCGAAACTTCAGGCTGACACACGGGCACCGAAACTTCAGGCTGAGACACCAATATCAAGACTTCCAGCTGGAAAGCAGGCAACGAGACACCAGGCTGGAAGGCGGGCAGAGAGACATCAGGCTGGAAGACAGGTACCAAGACATCAGACTGAGAAGCAGGCACATCAGACAGGGAAGTGGAGACATCAAGCTGGAAGGCAGGCACCAAGACATCAGGCTGGAAGATAAGCACCGAGACATCAGGCTGGAAGGTGGGCACATCAGACTGGAAAGCGGGCACATCAGACTGGAAAGCGGGCACATCAGACTGGAAAGCGGGCACGAAGACTTCAGGCTGGAAGGCAGACATCAGGACATCAGACTGGAAAGCGGGCACATCAGGCTGGAAAGTGGGCACATTAGACGGGAAAGCGGGCACCAAGACTTCAGGCTGGAAGGCAGACATCAGGACATCAGACTGGAAAGCGGGCACATCAGACTGGAGAATGAGCACATCAGACTGGAAAGCGGGCACATCAGACTGGAAAGCGGAGACATCAAGCTGGAAGGCAAGCATCGAGACATCAGGCTGGAAGGCAAGCATCGAGACACCAGGCTGGAAGGCGGGCACATCAGACTGAAAGCAGGCACAACAGGCTGGAAAGTGGGCATATCAGGCTGGAAAGTGGGCACATCAGGCTGGAAAGTGGGCACATCAGACTGGAAAGTGGAGACATCAAACTGGAAGGCAGGCACAGAGACATCCGGCTGGAAGGCAGGCACGAGACATCAGGCTGGAAGGCAAGTATCGAGACATCAGGCTGGAAGGCGGGCACATCAGACTGGAAAGCGGGCACATCAGACTGGAAAGCGGGCACATCAGACTGGAAAGCAGGCACCAAGACTTCGGGCTGGAATGCAGGCATCGAGACATCAGGCTGGAAGGCAGGCATCGAGACATCAGGCTGGAAGGCAGGCACATCAGAATGGAAAGCAGGCACATCAGGCTGGAAAGTGGGCACATCAGGCTGGAAAGCGGGCACATCAGGCTGGAAAGCGGGAACATCAGGCTGGAAAGCGGGCACATCAGGCAGGAAAGCGGGCACATCAGACTGGAAAGTGGGCACATCAGACTGGAAAGTGGAGACATCAAACTGGAAGGCAGGCACCGAGACATCCGGCTGGAAGGCAGGCACGAGACATCAGGCTGGAAGGCAAGTATCGAGACATCAGGCTGGAAGGCAGGCACATCAGACTGGAAAGTGGGCACATCAGACTGGAAAGCGGGCACATCAGACTGGAAAGTGGGCACATCAGACTGGAAAGCAGGCACCAAGACTTCGGGCTGGAAGGCAGGCATTGAGACATCAGGCTGGAAGGCAGGCATCGAGACATCAGGCTGGAAGGCAGGCACATCAGAATGGAAAGCAGGCACATCAGGCTGGAAAGTGGGCACATCAGGCTCGAAAGCGGGCACATCAGGCTGGAAAGCGGGAACATCAGGCTGGAAAGTGGAGACATCAAACTGAAGGGCAGGCACAGAGACATCTGGCTGGAAGGCAGGCACCAAGGCATCAGGCTGGAAGCCAGGCATTGAGACATCAGGTTGGTAGGAAGGCACATCAGACTGGAAGGTGGGCACTGAAACTTTGGGCTGGAGGGCAGCCATCAGGACATCAGACTGGGAGGCAGGCACATCAGACTGGATAGCAGGCACATTAGACTGGAAAGCAAGCACTGAGACTTCGGGCTGGAAGGCAAGCACCAAGACATCCGGTTGGAAGGCAAGCATTGAGACATCAGGCTGGAAGGTGGGCACATAAGACTGGAAAGTTGGCACATCAGACTGGAAAGCGGGCACATCAGGCTGGAAAGTGGGCACATTAGACGGGAAAGCGGGCACCAAGACTTCAGGCTGGAAGGCAGACATCAGGACATCAGACTGGAAAGCGGGCACATCAGACTGGAGAATGAGCACATCAGACTGGAAAGCGGAGACATCAAGCTGGAAGGCAAGCATTGAGACATCAGGCTGGAAGGCAAGCATCGAGACACCAGGCTGGAAGGCGGGCACATCAGACTGAAAGCAGGCACAATAGGCTGGAAAGTGGGCATATCAGGCTGGAAAGTGGGCACATCAGGCTGGAAAGCGGGCACATCAGGCTGGAAAGCGGGCACATCAGACTGGAAAGTGGGCACATCAGACTGGAAAGTGGAGACATCAAACTGGAAGGCAGGCACCGAGACATCCGGCTGGAAGGCAGGCACGAGACATCAGGCTGGAAGGCAAGTATCGAGACATCAGGCTGGAAGGCGGGCACATCAGACTGGAAAGCGGGCACATCAGACTGGAAAGCGGGCACATCAGACTGGAAAGCAGGCACCAAGACTTCGGGCTGGAAGGCAGGCATTGAGACATCAGGCTGGAAGGCAGGCATCGAAACATCAGGCTGGAAGGCAGGCACATCAGAATGGAAAGCAGGCACATCAGGCTGGAAAGTGGGCACATCAGGCTCGAAAGCGGGCACATCAGGCTGGAAAGCGGGAACATCAGGCTGGAAAGTGGAGACATCAAACTGAAGGGCAGGCACAGAGACATCTGGCTGGAAGGCAGGCACGAGACATCAGGCTGGAAGGCAAGTATCGAGACATCAGGCTGGAAGGCAGGCACATCAGACTGGAAAGTGGGCACATCAGACTGGAAAGCGGGCACCAAGACTTCGGGCTGGAAGGCAGGCATCGAGACATCAGGCTGGAAGGCAGGCATCGAGACATCAGGCTGGAGGTAGGGCACATCAGACTGGAAAGCAGGCACATCAGCCTGGAAAGTGGGCACGTCAGGCTGGAAAGCGGGCACATCAGACTGGAAAGCGGGCACATCAGGCTGGAAAGCGGGCACCAAGGCATCAGGCTGGAAGCCAGGCATTGAGACATCAGGTTGGTAGGCAGGCACATCAGACTGGAAGGTGGGCACTGAAACTTTGGGCTGGAGGGCAGCCATCAGGACATCAGACTGGGAGGCAGGCACATCAGACTGGATAGCAGGCACATTAGACTGGAAAGCAAGCACTGAGACTTCGGGCTGGAAGGCAAGCACCAAGACATCCGGTTGGAAGGCAAGCATTGAGACATCAGGCTGGAAGGTGGGCACATAAGACTGGAAAGTTGGCACATCAGACTGGAAAGCGGGAACATCAGGCTGGAAGGCAGGCACCGAGACTTTGGGCTGGAAGGCAGGCATCAAGACATCAGATTGGAAAGTGGGCACATCAGACTGGAAGGTAGGTACCTCAGGCTGGAAGGCAAACCGAACAACAGATGAGGGCACATCAGGCTGGGCATTGGGTACTTAAGGCTAGGCATCAGGCACTTTAGACTGGGCAGCAGATACATCAAACCGGACAGCGGGCACATCAGAGCAGACAGCAGGCTCCAGGTCGTCGAGCTGGGCAGGCTCCGGGTCGTCGAGCTGGGCAGCAGGCTCTAGAACATTAGGCGGAACAGTGAGCACCGTAAGGCAGGCTGGATCACAGGCACTGGATCAGCAGGCTGGGAAACGGGCCCCGGCCCAGTGGGCTGGGTGATGGGCCCCGACCCAGGGAGCTGGACACCGGGCACTGGTCCAGCAAGCCGAATAACGGGTACTGGCTTAACAGGCCAAGTGACGGACTCCGATTTAGTAGACTGAGTAAAGGACACCGGTTTAACAGACTGGGTAACGGGCACCGGCTCAGCAGACTGGGTAACGGGCACCGGCTCAGCAGACTGGGTAACGGGCACCAGCTCAGCAGACTGGGTAATGGGCACCAGCTCAGCAGACTGGGTAATGGGCACCAGCTCAGCAGACTGGGTAAAGGGGAACGGGCTCAGCAGACTGGGTAATGGGCACTGAAACTTCAGGCTGAGACACAGGCACCAAAACCTCAGGCTGACACACGGGCACCAAAACCTCAGGCTGACACACGGGCACCAAAACTTCAGGCTGACACACGGGGCACCAAAACTTCAGGCTAACACACGGGCACCGAAACGTCAGGCTGACACACGGGCACCGAAACTTCAGGCTGACACACGGGCACCAAAACTTCAGGCTGAGACACCAATATCAAGACTTCCAGCTGGAAAGCAGGCAACGAGACACCAGGCTGGAAGGCGGGCAACGAGACATCAGGCTGGAAGACAGGTACCAAGACATCAGACTGAGAAGCAGGCACATCAGACAGGGAAGTGGAGACATCAAGCTGGAAGGCAGGCACCAAGACATCAGGCTGGAAGACAAGCACCGAGACATCAGGCTGGAAGGTGGGCACATCAGACTGGAAAGCGGGCACATCAGACTGGAAAGCGGGCACATCAGACGGGAAAGCGGGCACCAAGACTTCAGGCTGGAAGGCAGACATCAGGACATCAGACTGGAAAGCGGGCACATCAGACTGGAGAATGAGCACATCAGACTGGAAAGTGGGCACATCAGACTGGAAAGTGGGCACATTAGACGGGAAAGCGGGCACCAAGACTTCAGGCTGGAAGGCAGACATCAGGACATCAGACTCGAAAGCAGGCACATCAGACTGGAAAGCGGGCACATCAGACTGGAAAGCGGGCACATCAGACTGGAAAGCGGAGACATAAAGCTGGAAGGCAAGCATCGAGACATCAGGCTGGAAGGCAAGCATCGAGACACCAGGCTGGAAGGCGGGCACAGCAGACTGAAAGCAGGCACAACAGGCTGGAAAGTGGGCATATCAGGCTGGAAAGTGGGCACATCAGGCTGGAAAGCGGGCACATCAGGCTGGAAAGCGGGCACATCAGACTGGAAAGTGGGCACATCAGACTGGAAAGTGGAGACATCAAACTGGAAGGCAGGCACCGAGACATCCGGCTGGAAGGCAGGCACGAGACATCAGGCTGGAAGGCAAGTATCGAGACATCAGGCTGGAAGGCGGGCACATCAGACTGGAAAGCGGGCACATCAGACTGGAAAGCGGGCACATCAGACTGGAAAGCAGGCACCAAGACTTCGGGCTGGAATGCAGGCATCGAGACATCAGGCTGGAAGGCAGGCATCGAGACATCAGGCTGGAAGGCAGGCACATCAGAATGGAAAGCAGGCACATCAGGCTGGAAAGTGGGCACATCAGGCTGGAAAGCGGGCACATCAGGCTGGAAAGCGGGAACATCAGGCTGGAAAGTGGGCACATCAGGCTGGAAAGCGGGCACATCAGACTGGAAAGCGGGCACATCAGGCTGGAAAGCGGGCACATCAGGCTGGAAAGCAGGCACATCAGGCTGGAAAGTGGGCACATCAGGCTGGAAAGCGGGCACATCAGGCTGGAAAGCGGGAACATCAGGCTGGAAAGCGGGCACATCAGGCTGGAAAGCGGGCACATCAGACTGGAAAGTGGGCACATCAGACTGGAAAGTGGAGACATTAAACTGGAAGGCAGGCACCGAGACATCCGGCTGGAAGGCAGGCACGAGACATCAGGCTGGAAGGCAAGTATCGAGACATCAGGCTGGAAGGCAGGCACATCAGACTGGAAAGTGGGCACATCAGACTGGAAAGCGGGCACATCAGACTGGAAAGCGGGCACATCAGACTGGAAAGCAGGCACCAAGACTTCGGGCTGGAAGGCAGGCATCGAGACATCAGGCTGGAAAGCAGGCATCGAGACATCAGGCTGGAAGGCAGGCACATCAGAATGGAAAGCAGGCACATCAGGCTGGAAAGTGGGCACATCAGGCTCGAAAGCGGGCACATCAGGCTGGAAAGCGGGAACATCAGGCTGGAAAGTGGAGACATCAAACTGAAGGGCAGGCACAGAGACATCTGGCTGGAAGGCAGGCACCGAGACATCAGGCTGGAAGGCAAGTATCGAGACATCAGGCTGGAAGGCAGGCACATCAGACTGGAAAGTGGGCACCTCAGACTGGAAAGCGGGCACCAAGACTTCGGGCTGGAAGGCAGGCATCGAGAAATCAGGCTGGAAGGCAGGCATCGAGACATCAGGCTGGAGGGTGGGCACATCAGACTGGAAAGCAGGCACATCAGGCTGGAAAGTGGGCACATCAGGCTGGAAAGCGGGCACATCAGACTGGAAAGCAGGCACATCAGGCTGGAAAGCGGGCACCAAGGCATCAGGCTGGAAGCCAGGCATTGAGACATCAGGTTGGTAGGCAGGCACATCAGACTGGAAGGCGGGCACTGAAACTTTGGGCTGGAGGGCAGCCATCAGGACATCAGACTGGGAGGCAGGCACATCAGACTGGATAGCAGGCACATTAGACTGGAAAGCAAGCACTGAGACTTCGGGCTGGAAGGCAAGCACCAAGACATCCGGTTGGAAGGCAAGCATTGAGACATCAGGCTGGAAGGTGGGCACATAAGACTGGAAAGTTGGCACATCAGACTGGAAAGCGGGAACATCAGGCTGGAAGGCAGGCACCGAGACTTTGGGCTGGAAGGCAGGCATCAAGACATCAGATTGGAAAGCGGGCACATCAGACTGGAAGGTAGGTACCTCAGGCTGGAAGGCAAACCGAACAACAGATGAGGGCACATCAGGCTGGGCATTGGGTACTTCAGGCTAGGCATCAGGCACTTTAGACTGGGCAGCAGATACATCAAACCGGACAGCGAGCACATCAGAGCAGACAGCAGGCTCCAGGTCGTCGAGCTGGGCAGCAGGTTCCGGGTCGTCGAGCTGGGCAGCAGGCTCTAGAACATTAGGTGGAACAGTGAGCACCGTAAGGCAGGCTGGATCACAGGCACTGGCTCAGCAGGCTGGGAAACGGGCCCCAGCCCAGTGGGCTGGGTGATGGGCCCCGGCCCAGGGAGCTGGACACCGGGCACTGGTCCGGCAAGCCGAATAACGGGTACTGGCTTAACAGGCCAAGTGACGGACTCCGATTTAGTAGACTGAGTAAAGGACACCGGTTTAACAGACTGGGTAACGGGCACCAGCTCAGCAGACTGGGTAACGGGCACCGGCTCAGCAGACTGGGTAACGGGCACCAGCTCAGCAGACTGGGTAACGGGCACCAGCTCAGCAGACTGGGTAATGGCCATTGGCTCAGCAGACTGGGTAAAGGGGAACCGGCTCAGCAGACTGGGTAATGGGCACTGAAACTTCAGGCTGAGACACAGGCACCAAAACCTCAGGTTGACACACGGGCACCAAAACCTCAGGCTGACACACGGGCACCAAAACTTCAGGCTGACACACGGGGCACCAAAACGTCAGGCTAACACACGGGCACCAAAACGTCAGGCTGACACACGGGCACCGAAACTTCAGGCTGACACACGGGCACCGAAACTTCAGGCTGAGACACCAATATCAAGACTTCCAGCTGGAAAGCAGGCAACGAGACACCAGGCTGGAAGGCGGGCAACGAGACATCAGGCTGGAAGACAGGTACCAAGACATCAGACTGAGAAGCAGGCACATCAGACAGGGAAGTGGAGACATCAAGCTGGAAGGCAGGCACCAAGACATCAGGCTGGAAGACAAGCACCGAGACATCAGACTGGAGGGTGGGCACATCAGACTGGAAAGCAGGCACATCAGGCTGGAAAGTGGGCACGTCAGGCTGGAAAGCGGGCACATCAGACTGGAAAGCGGGCACATCAGGCTGGAAAGCGGGCACCAAGGCATCAGGCTGGAAGCCAGGCATTGAGACATCAGGTTGGTAGGCAGGCACATCAGACTGGAAGGTGGGCACTGAAACTTTGGGCTGGAGGGCAGCCATCAGGACATCAGACTGGGAGGCAGGCACATCAGACTGGATAGCAGGCACATTAGACTGGAAAGCAAGCACTGAGACTTCGGGCTGGAAGGCAAGCACCAAGACATCCGGTTGGAAGGCAAGCATTGAGACATCAGGCTGGAAGGTGGGCACATAAGACTGGAAAGTTGGCACATCAGACTGGAAAGCGGGAACATCAGACTGGAAAGCGGGCACATCAGACGGGAAAGCGGGCACCAAGACTTCAGGCTGGAAGGCAGACATCAGGACATCAGACTGGAAAGCGGGCACATCAGACTGGAGAGCGAGCACATCAGACTGGAATGCAGGCACATCAGGCTGGAAAGTAGGTACATCAGACTGCAAATCGGGCACATCAGACTGGAAGGTAGGTACCTCAGGCTGGAAGGCAGGCACATCAGACTGGATAGCAGGCACTGGGTTGACAGGTTTATGTGGGTCATCAAGTTCAACTGGCATGAACGCAGGCTGGAACAGGTTGGTTGGTGTGGAGACACGTTGGGTTACTGGCAGGATGGTGTGGGTCGGGAAGAACTTTCATTTCTCTTTTGGTTTAGCCACTGCAGCTTTGTACGTAGGTGCAGGGTCATAAGAAAAGTATGTAGCTGGGCAAAGGGAAGACCAAGGAACAGTGGCTGGAGGAGGGTTCTGTGGGGTTGTTACAGGTGGAGGAGAAGAGGCAGGTGGATTAAAGGCAGGATAGGTGCTACACTTGGAGACTGGGTAGTAGTATTTGGTATGGAGCTAAGTAAACTGGGCTGTAGCTGAGAGCTGAGGTTGCCATAGGTGACGGGGAAATAGATTTTTGGGAAGGCAGGTGATTAATGGCAGGGCTGGAATGTTGAGGCTTAGCTAAGTGCAGGAGATCTGACCATGCCTGTAGCACAGGTTGAACAAATGCTGATTCACACCCGGCCTGACTAACCAGGGATTGTACTGAATGGATGCAATCAGACAACACCTGCTGTGAACAAGCGGAATAATGTTCCATAAAAAGGCTGGATCATCTTCTAATAGCCATACCAGGGATTCAACTTGGCCAAAATTGAAGGGGGGAGAAAAATCATCGCTTCCTTTGGGAATGCATGACAGGGCTGGTTTTGCACATAACTGGATCAGGGGCTGAACATCTTCAAATGACATATACCCCTGATCCATTAGGGAATGAGCTGATCGGATAGTTTCCATCAGCTGGTCACTAGTCCACTCCACTTAAAATCTGGCGACAATATTCACCATCGTCTTCTGCCAGCAGAGAATAATAAATGATTTCATTGAAATCCATATTAGCAAAACTAACAACCAGTATGGTTCCTCAATGCAGCCATGTCTGGTCAGGGATGGCCTTGGTATACTGTCATGGAATTTAGTAGACCAGACTGTGTGGACTGCACAGAGGAAACCAGAAACACATGTAAGTGAAAAATAAGGGTGTTTGTTAAATAGGTGACAAATAAGTGAAATATAAACAGTGCAAAACCAACCACAGACCCACAAACTCCAAATAATATATACAAATAACTGGAGATACCGGAATCGTAAACAAGCCAGACCGAAGTCATACACAGGGAGGTCAGCAGATGGGTAAGGATGGGAAACCAACAGGACAGGGAGAGGATGGATGGATAGGCTGCAAGGGCAGGGGTACAAGGAAATTAGGGCACAGGAGGGACAGGTCCAGGATGGGTTCAAGATAGGGATCAGATCAGATCAGATCCAGGCTCAAGGTCAGGATACAAGCAGCGAGGTCAGGGTACAGGGAGAAAGATACCAAGGCAAGCATGTGAGGGCTTGCCGGGTATTTATAAGGCTGCAGTAATTGACCTCACGTTACACCTGAGCGCAGAGGGTGCTGTCTGCTCCACACTACTGGAGTACACCCACTGGTGGACACCGGTACTACGGCCCAAGGATGCAACAGTGCCATCAGCAGGTGAGTCCTCTTATTACAGGTCCTAGGTGTTGGAAGACACCCGCTGGTGGACACTGGTACTGCGATCCAAGAGACCGACAGCACCACCAACGGGTAAACCTTTTCATGACAGATATCCTGGACGAAAACCTATTAAATAAATAAATAAATAAAACCTTCTCCAGAGTGCTCAGGACCTCAGACTGGGCCAAAGGTTTACCTTCCAACAAGACAATGACCCTAAGCACACAGCTAAAATAATGAAGGAGTGGCTTCACAACAACTCAGTGACTGTTCTTGAATGGCCCAGCCAGAGCCCTGACTTAAACCCAATTGAGCATCTCTGGAGAGATCTAAAAATGGCTGTCCACCAATGTTTACCATCCAACCTGACAGAACTGGAGAGGAGCTGCAAGGAGGAATGGCAGAGGATCCCCAAATCCAGGTGTGAAAAACTTGTTACATCTTTCCCAAAAAGACTCATGGCTGTATTAGATCAAAAGGTTGCTTCTACTAAATACTGAGCAAGGGGTCTGAATACTTAGGACCATGTGGTATTTCAGTTTTTCTTTTTTAATAAATCTGCAAAAATGTCAACAATTCTGTATTTTTCTGTCAATATGGGGTGCTGTGTGTATATTAATACAATATAAGGACCTCTGCGCTACTAAAAAGTGGGAATAAAGAAATGCTGCAAAATCTAGTGGTGTTCACAAATCAACCAGTAACTAAAGTGGATATATAAAATGATTTTGCGCAAAACCTTAAAAAGCAATCAGTGAAATAAATCACAGTAAGATCAAAAGTGAGTGCATCAAGACATAAATAAAAAATTCATTTAAAATGGTGAAGATAAAAAATTGAAGGTACAAAGAGTCCCAGTGCTAAATGGCTAAGTCTTGGCTCTTGAAACAAATATATAAACAATCAAAGAAACAAAATCGCAATGTGTATCAGAAAAAAATGAAAAGTAGACAAATGACAGTGTGCAGTCGTGACTAAAAAAATGTATATATATAAAAATAAGTCCATAAAAAGGTGAAAAAGCCATTCATGAATCTTCTCAGTGGATACAACAAATTAAAACCGTGTGGTCAATGGTGTTGATGACAGCTAAAATATGTGCTCACAGAGCCCTTACCTTAAAAGGCATGGGTAAATGCCTTAAAGATCACGGTGAATGGATGATAGTTTGAGACCAGCGGTTTCATCCGGAGAATAGATGATAGATGTGGGGCCGGGTCAGGCTCGCATCAGGGTCCAGACGTGTATAGAAAAAAAGAACAAAAGGGGGCCTCCAATCATGTAGTACCATAGACCAAACATTTATTTTATGAAATTTTATTGAAATTTTATGAAAAGGTATCGTACAGCCAATGGGATGGCGTAATGCGTTACCTAGTACATCACTTCCGGTCCGCAACAAAAACAACCGGGTCAAAGATGTGAACTTCCGGTTGCGTCTAGTGGGTAAGTCCTACGTGTTGCGTCACGTACCTTGTAACTTCCTCAGGGAATCTGATTGGATGGGCACTCAGTTCATTTATACTAGTTGCCCAGAAAGTGATAGAATCACCATTTTGATGGTGACCAAAGGCATATAGATATATTAATACATGGCGGTCAAGTGACGGATGTAAAAAAACATTATAATCCATGGAATAAGATTACTTTAATGAAAATGTATGTTAAAATAATATAACACTGTGAGCAGGACGCACTGCACTAACTTGTAGCTTTAGATGAACACTGTGCAGAGGTCTCACTACGCTAACTTGTAGGTTTAGATGAACACTGTGCAGAGGTCTCACTACGCTAACTTGTAGTTTTAGCTGAACACTGTGAGCAGGACGCACAGCACTAACTTGTAGTTTTAGCTGAACACTGTGAGCAGGACACACCGCACTAACTTCTAGGTTTAGCTGAACACTGCGAGGTGGACGCATCGCACTAACTTGTAGTTTTAACTGAACACTGTGAGCAGGACGCACCGCACTAACTTGTAGGTTTAGCTGAACACTGTGAGCAGGACGCACCACACTAACTTGTAGGTTTAGTTGAACACTGTGAGCAGGATGCACCGCACTAACTTGTAGGTTTAGCTGAACACTGTGAGCAGGACGCACCCAACTAACTTGTAGTTTTAGCTGAACACTGTGAGCAGGATGCACTGCACTAACTGTAAATAGTCTAGCTGCCTGACTGTGGTACTAATAGGATCAAAAGAACACCAGCAATTTTCTTCAGGTAGCTGTAAATACTGTAACAAGACAAGCCTGCCTGTCAGTAAGAAGATAACAGGAACGGATCTAGCTAAACTGAATACAGTGTATATATATATATATATATGCAACACCTGGGATGCATATATATACACAATACACTGTAAGTGCAGCTAACTGACTGACTGTTCTGCCTAATCTATCTAACTCAAATCAAATGACACTGTCTGTCTCTCTCTCTCTCTCTCTATCTATGAACGCCGGAACACACACTACACAGGGCCGCCGTGCAGACGGCCTTATATAGTGTGGGGCGTGTGCTAAATCCCCTGAGCCATAATTGGCCAAAGCCTCCTTGGCTTTGGCCAATTACGGCTCTCTGTTCAGACGGCGCTGTGATTGGCCAAGCATGCGGGTCATAGTGCATGCTTGGCCAATCATCAGCCAGCAATGCACTGCGATGCCGCAGTGAATTATGGGCCATGACGCGCCACATGAATTTGGCGCGAACAGCCCATATCGTTCGCAATTCGGCGAACAGACGATGTTCGAGTCGAACATGGGTTCGACTCAAACACGAAGCTCATCCCTAATAAACAATCAAAGAAACACAATCGCAATGTGTATCAGAAAAAAATGAAAAGTAGACAAATGACAGTGTGCAGCCATGACTAAAAAAATGTATATATATAAAAAATAAGTCCATAAAAAGGTGAAAAAGCCGTTCATGAATCTTCTCAGTGGATGCAACAAATTAAAACCGTGTGGTCAGTGGTGGGATGACAGCTAAAATATGTGCTCACAGACCCCTTACCTTAAAAGGCATGGGTAAATGCCTTAAAGATCATGGTGAATGGATGATAGTTTGAGACCAGCGGTTTCATCCGGAGAATAGATGATAGATGTGGGGCCCGGTCAGGCTCGCATCAGGGTCCGGATGAATATAGAAAAAAAGAACAAAAGGGGGCCTCCAATCGTGTAGTACCATAGACCAAACATTTATTTTATGAAATTTTATTGAAATTTTATGAAAAGGTATCGTACAACCAATGGGATGGCGTAATGCGTTACCTAGTACATCACTTCCGGTCCGCAACAAAAACAACCGGGTCAAAGATGTGAACTTCCGGTTGCGTCTAGTGCGTAAGTCCTACGTGTTGCGTCACGTACCTCGTAACTTCCTCAGGAAATCTGATTGGATGGGCACTCAGTTCATTTATACTAGTTGCCCAGAAAGTGATAGAATCACCATTTTGATGGTGACCAAAGACATATAGATATATTAATACATGGCGGTCAAGTGACAGATGTAAAAAAACATTATAATCCATGGAATAAGATTACTTTAATGAAAATGTATGTTAAAATAATATAAAAATAAATAATAAATTAATATTAAAAGCAGGTGAATGACTCATTAACTAAAAACAGTATCGCATTGGGATGAAGTGAAGAAACTCTCTCACTGTTGACATCTTATGGTAATGTAGGTAATTGCGTGTAACCGATGGTGTTAAATAAGGAAATTACTGATGGCTTACTAAAGTAGATGATAAAAAAGAGTGACAATACATGTCAAAATAGACTGATTAGGTTAGCTTAAAAAATGTTGAAAGGCCATACAGAGAGGGAAAATAAAAATAAAAATAAAAACGGCCTAAGGTTAAACAATACCAATCAGCGTGCGGGAAGTTCAGTAAAAGGTTCACAATAACAGTAGGAATTAATAATCACTAATGAAACATTTTAAATCGAAGTCTATATTTAACCCATTAGGGACAAGTGTATTAATTTTATGGATCCATTGGGATTCTTTCTGACTAATACTCCTAACTTTATGATCACCCCTCCACGATTTGTGGTATCTGTCTATACCCCAAAAGGTCATTTCAGCTGGATAGCTATTATGGACTGCGGCACAGTGCCTCGATACATTGTGCTTTGGAAAAGATTTCATGATGTTTTGGACATGTTCTTTAATTCTGACTTTCAATGCACTTTTTGTTCTTCCTACATATTGTAATTTACAGGCGCATTGTAGAACATACACTACCCCTTCTGTGTGGCAACTAATGAAATCTTTAATTGGATATGTATATCCTGTGCTAGTTGCCACAAAATCATTCTTTTTTCCTTGAAATTTTTTTGAATGTTGACATGCAAAACAATATTTGCATTGAAAGAAACCTTTTCCATTAAAAAAAGAAAAATGGGGTTTTGTAGGGGGGTCCACTACATTTTTCACAATCAGGTCCCGCAGTGTAGTAGCACGTTTGTATATAATAACTGGTTTGTCTGATAGGACACTTTGTAGATGTTTGTCGCCTCTCAAAATATGCCAGTGTTTCATGAGTATTTTTTCTATGTCTTTGTGCTGGACATTGAAATCAAGAATCAGGGCTCATGGATCATTAGACATCTATCCAGGGATTGTACTGATTGGATTTGTCTATTGACAAATTCGGAGGTATATCCTTTCGCAATAAATCTTTTGCCAATTAGGTCAGCCTGGATTTTGAAATCCGAGTCTTTGGTGCAATTTCGTCTGATTCTGATTAGCTGGCCCTTTGGAATATTAAACAACCATGGTTTATGGTGACAACTGGTAATAGGTAAATAACTATTTCTCGCAACCTCTTTGAAATGTGTTTTAGTATATAGCTTGTTATTTTCAATACTAATTTCCAGGTCGAGAAATTGTATTTGTTTTTCCTCAATTTTCCAGGACAGAAATATAGTTCATATACTTTAGTAAGCCATCAGTGATTTCCTTATTTAACACCATCGGTTAGACGCAATTACCTACATTACCACAAGATGTCAACAGTGAGAGAGTTTCTTCACTTCGTCCCGATGCAATACTGTTTTTAGTTAATGAGTCATTCCCCTGCTTTTATATATATTTATTATTATATTATTTTAACATAAATTTTCATTAAAGTAATCTTATTTATTCCATGGATTATAATGTTTTTTCACATCCGTCACTTGACCGCCATGTATTAATATATCTATGTGCCTTTGGTCTCCATCAAAATGGTGATTCTATCACTTCCTGGGCAACTAGTATAAATGAACTGAGTGCCCATCCAATCAGATTCCCTGAGGAAGTCACAAGGTACGTGACGCAATGCTTAGGACTGACACACTAGACGGAACCGGAAGTTCACATCTTTGACCGGATTGTTTTTGTTGTGGACCGGAAGTGATGTACTAGGTAATGGCGTTACGCTGTCCCGTTGGCTGTACGATACCTTTTCATTGGCCTGTACAGCTTTTTTATTTAATACATTTTTGGTCTATGGTACTACATGATTGGAGGCCCCCTTTTGTTCTTTTTTTCTATATTCATCCAGACCCTGATGCGAGCCTGACCCGGCCCCACAGTTACACCTGTTGGAGCACATGCGGCGTGGAATAATGGACAGGGCACTTGAGGCAGAACAGAGGCAGGAAGAGGAGGACTTCCTTAGCTCTCAAGGCGCCCCCTTTATCCAGACAGTGTTCCTGCATGCCCGCCGATCACACAGGAAGAGGAGGAGGAGGAGGAGGAAGGTTGTGTCAGTATGGAGGTGGAGCCTGGCACTCAGCATCAGCAGCAGTCTTTAAAGGATCAGTCCCAAGAAACACATGGACTTGTACGTGGCTGGGAGGAGGTGGCTGCGGACCATGTCATCCTTAGTGACCCAGAGGACACTGGACCGAATGCCTCAGCAAACCTACGCTGCATGGCCTCCCTGACCCTGCAAAGCCTGCGGAGGGATCCTCATATTCGTGGTATCAAGGAGAGGGATCAATACTGGCTGGCAACCCTCCTTGATCCACGTTACAAGGGTAAGGTTGCAGACCTTATCTTGCCATCACAGAGGGAGCAGAGGATGAAACATATTCGGGAGGCCTTGCAGAAAGGTCTGTGCAACGCGTTCCCAGAGACTGGGAGGTTACAAACTCCTGTTCCTGGACAACGTGTTGCTGAGGCTTCGGTCAGTCAAAGAGAAGGTGATCGTCTGACCGATGCGTTCAGACAATTTTTTTAGCCAGCAGCCCCAAGGTATGATCGGTTCCAGCAACCATCGCCAGCATCTGTTTTACATGCAGGAATACCTAGGGGCAATATCTGACTTGGACACCTTTCCCACCGAAAATCCTCTGGGTTACTGGGTCTTGAGGGTGGATCACTGGCCAGAGCTTGCACAGTATGCAATTGAGCTACTGGCCTTTCCTTCATCCAGCGTTTATTCGAAATGCACATTCAGTGCTGCTGGAGACTTTGTAACCGATCACAGGGTGCGTCTGTCCACCGACTCAGTCGATCGACTGACCTCCATAAAAATGAATCAGTCTTGGATCACCACCAGCTACCAAGCACCTGATGCTGATGTAACCGAATATTTTTTTTTGAAATCTCAGATCCCTTCAAAGACTGCCTATGCTGATGCTGAGTGACTATCCCTGAGTAATTATCCTCTTCCTCCTCAATCATCACGCTGATAGCTTGTAAGAACATTTTTGGTTCTGGGCGCCACTACCATTGCCCAAGGCCCAATTTTTCTGCCCTTGTTCAACAGGGGCATGTAATTACAATTCTTGATCTAATATTTCACAGCAGGGCCCTGTGAGGGCTTACAGTGTTGTGGCCACAACAACACCTAAGGCCCAAATTTCTGCTGAGTATATAGGGCAGGCCCCTACTTTCAAACATCTAACTTACAAACGACTCCTACTTGCAAACAGAAGGAGACAACAGGAAGTGAGATGAAATCTACCCCTAGGAAGGGAAATTCTCTCCTGCAAGAGTTAATATGGGAAAAACGTTTCTCCTTTCCACTGATGCTTTCCAATCCTTGTTCCACAAAAAACCCCAAATTTTCAAAAAACATTTGTCATTGGGACAAAAAGTGAGGTGAAATCTTCTGAAGAGGAGGAAAGACAGCAAAACAAATGTCACAGGGGTGATAACCCTTCCCTATGTTTTCCAAAAAGCTTAAAAAGATTTTTTGGCTGGAGCTAAACACGTTAAAAATGTACCCGTTAAAAATTACAAACAGATTCTACTTAACAACAAACCTACAGTCCCTGTCTTGTTTGCACCGCCTGTATACTGCTGTTCAGAGTATATAGGGCCTGGTGGCCCCACACCTTTCCTTATTTTAATTTGGGTGTGGGGTTCCCCTTAATATCCATACAAGACCCAAAGGGCCTGGTAATGGTCTGGGGGGTACCCATGCCGTTTGTCTCACTGATTTTCATCCATATTGCCAGGACCCGACATTACATTAAACCCGCAAGCAGTTTTAAATGAGATTTTTTCCTTTAAAAATGACATTTTGTGCAGGGACTGTTCTAAACACGGGAAACACGCGCCACTTTACAGGCATACTATAGACACACCCCAGGTACGATATTTAAAGGAATATTTCACTTTTTTTTTTTTTTTACTTTAAGCATCATTAAAATCACTGCTCCCGAAAAAAACGGCCGTTTTTAAAAGTTTTTTTTGCATCGATACAAGTCCCCTGGGGTAGGACCCGGGTCCCCAAACCCTTTTTAGGACAATACCATGCAAATTAGCCTTTAAAATGAGCACTTTTGATTTTGAACGTTCGAGTCCCATAGACGTCAATGAGGTTCTAACGGTCGTGCAAATTTTCGGTCCGTTCGCAGGTTCTGGTGCGAACCGAACCGGGGGTGTTCGGCTCATACCTATTGTTTATATATTTGTTTCAAGAGCCAAGACTTAGCCATTTAACACTGGGACTCTTTGTACCTTCAATTTTTGATCTTCACCATTTTAAATGAATTTTTTATTTATGTCTTGATGCACTCACTTTTGATCTTACTGTGATTTATTTCACTGATTGCTTTTTAAGGTTTTGCGCAAAATCATTTTGTATATGCACTGTGTGTACATTAATGAGGAAAAAAATGAACTTAAATGATTTTAGCAAATGGCTGCAATATAACAAAGAATGAAAAATTTAAGGGGGTCTGAACACTTTCCGTCCCCACTGTATGTTCTGATACTCATGACCAATCTGTTTGTTTAACATGTACACCCTATGGCAACCTTAGTGACTTTGTCTTACTTGCTATTTTACTTTATATTATGACAAAAATGCAATAAAAATCTATTGGAAATAGTAAAAAAAATCATTGGCATCTGAAAAATTCCTTCTATAGTGTAAGAATTTACTTTTCGGTATCCTCTTCATACACAGTCTATGG
>NW_027362516.1:0-29673 GCF_042186555.1 Aquarana catesbeiana
CCAGATCATGCATAGTCCCTCAAAATCAGGGACAGTTGGGAGCTATGTGTACAGGAGAGGAGTGTGGAGGGTATGACAGTGGGCAGTATGTACAGGAGAGGAGTGTGGAAGAGATGACAGTGGGCAGTACGTACAGGAGAGGAGTGTGGAGGGATGACAGTGAGCAGTATGTACAGGAGAGGAGTGTGGAGGGAGGACAGTGGGCAGTATGTACAGGAGAGGAGTGTGGAGGGGATGACAGTGGGCAGTATGTACAGGAGAGGAGTGTGGAGGGGATGACAGTGGGCAGTATGTACAGGAGAGGAGTGTGGAGAGGATGACAGTGGGCAGTATGTACAGGAGAGGAGTGTGGAAGAGATGACAGTGGGCAGTATGTACAGGAGAGGAGTGTGGGGGGATGACAGTGGGCAGTGTGTACAGGAGAGGAGTGTGGAGGGGATGACAGTGGACAGTATGTACAGGAGAGGAGTGTGGAGGAGGTGACAGTGGACAGTATGTACAGGAGAGGAGTGTGGAGGGGAAGACAGTGGGCAGTATGTACAGGAGAGGAGTGTGGAGGGGATGACAGTGGACAGTATGTACAGGAGAGGAGTGTGGAGGAAGTGACAGTGAGCAGTATGTACAGGAGAGGAGTGTGGAAGGGATAACAGTGGGCAGTATGTACAGGAGAGGAGTGTGGAGGAGATGACAATGGGCAGTATGTACAGGAGAAGAGTGTGGAGGAAATGACAGTGGGCAGTATGTACAGGAGAGGAGTGTGGAGGGGATGACAGTGGGCAGTATGTACAGGAGAGGAGTGTGGAGTGATGACAGTGGGCAGTATGTACAGGAGAGGAGTGTGGAGGGGATGACAGTGGGCAGTATGTACAGGAGAGGAGTGTGGAGGGATGACAGTGGGCAGTATGTACAGGAGAGGGGTGTGGAGGGATGACAGTGGGCAGTATGTACAGGAGAGGAGTGTGGAGGGATGACAGTGGACAGTATGTACAGGAGAGGAGTGTGGAGGGATGACAGTGGACAGTATGTACAGGAGAGGCGTGTGGAGGGGATGACAGTGGGCAGTATGTACAGGAGAGGAGTGTGGAGGGATGACAGTGGGCAGTATGTACAGGAGAGGAGTGTGGAGGGATGACAGTGGGCAGTATGTACAGGAGAGGAGTGTGGAGGGATGACAGTGGACAGTATGTAGAGGAGAGGAGTGTGGAGTGATGACAGTGGACATTATGTACAGGAGAGGAGTGTGGAGGGATGACAGTGGGCAGTATGTACAGGAGAGGAGTGTGGAGGGATGCCAGACACCACCAGCCACATCTCCAGCCACATCATTTATCTCCAACCTTAAGATCCATAAGGCACATCCAGATATCTGGCTGATGGATACAACCATTTCTAACCCTTGATGTTCTGGATGGTTTTATAACTTTTGATATACACTCTCTATCAACCGGACCTGCGTCAAGGGGAAAGTACTATTCTACCTCTCCTCTATAGCTACGGTCTATATAGAGTTATACCACAAAGTTATATAATAAGACCATCGCACAATATACAGACCCTTGGCTGATGTTATTCACGTTCTCTGTTGCTTGTGTGCTGCTCTGACGCACATAGCTTTCTTTTCATTTTTCTTTATGTGTGGAGCATCAACATTTGGGATATAAGCTACAGATCTGGAACCTGCAAGGCCTCTGTCCCTGAAGTGATCTGCATTTTGTTTTTCGAAACACATTGGACGTTCTGTCTGCCTGACAAAGCTCTGGACTTTTCCTTGCAGCTGGTTTCTGTTTCTGCTCCAAATATTTGTGTTTGTTGCGTATATCCCCATGTTCATGTTGCTATATATTATCAATGTGTAATAAATTTTGAATATTTTTTTACCATCAAACTGTTTGTGGTCTGGTTTAAAAACTCGGTGTGGAGGGGATGATAGTGGGTAGTATGTACAGGATAGGAGTGTGGAGGGATAACAGTAGGTAGTATTTGTAGGGGAGGAGTGTGGAGTGGATGACAGTGGGTAGTATTTGTAGGGGAGGAGTGTGGAGCGGATGACAATGGGTAGTATTTATAGGGGAGGAGTGTGGAGCGGATGACAGTAGGTAGTATTTGTAGGGGAGGAGTGTGGAGGAGATGAGAGTGGGTAGTATCTGTAGGGCAGGAGTGTGGAAGGGGTATGACAGTGGGCAGTATTTGTAGGGGAGGAGTGTGAAGGGTATGACAGTGGGCAGTATTTGTAGGGGAGGAGTGTGAAGGGTATGACAGTGGGCAGTATTTGTAGGGGAGGAGTGTGAAGGGTATGACAGTGGGCAGTATTTGTAGGGGAGGAGTGTGAAGGGTATGACAGTGGGCAGTATTTGTAGGGGAGGAGTGTGAAGGGTATGACAGTGGGCAGTATTTGTAGGGGAGGAGTGTGAAGGGTATGACAGTGGGCAGTATTTGTAGGGGAGGAGTGTGAAGGGTATGACAGTGGGCAGTATTTGTAGGGGAGGAGTGTGAAGGGTATGACAGTGGGCAGTATTTGTAGGGGAGGAGTGTGAAGGGTATGACAGTAGGCAGTATTTGTAGGGGAGGAGTGTGAAGGGTATGACAGTGGGTAGTATTTTTAGGGGAGGAGTGTGAAGGGTATGACAGTGGGCAGTATTTGCAGGGGAGGAGTGTGGAGGGGAGGAGTGTGGAGGGGAGGAGTGTGGAGCGGATGACAGTGGGTAGTATTTGTGGGGGTGGAGTGTGGAGCTGATGACAGTGGGTAGTATTTGTAGGGGAGGAGTGTGGAGCGGATGACAGTGGGCAGTATTTGTAGGGGAGGAGTGTGGAGGATATAACACCAATCAGTTTTTGCAGAAGAGGATTACCAGAGAATTTGATAGTGGGCAAAATTAGCAAAAGAGAAATGCCTGTGGTCCCCCAAGAAAATCCCCAATTTTTTCCTTGCGTGTGTTAGGTACATTCTTAAAATCCAAACCAGATCTAAAGGGTCTTGCATGCATTTTAGGGAGACTCCATGCAATTGTTTTTTATTCTTGCTGTATGATATGCTACAGCAAATGTGACATGTACAAAAAAACTATTTTAACTGTATTTTTTTTCTTTGTAAATCTCTGTGCTTTTAAAAGTAAAAATCACTGTTCCAGGTTGCATGAAATTTTTGTTATTTTTTTTTTTTTGCATTGATATATGTTCCCCTGGGTAGGGACCAACACCCCCAATTCCCCCCTCCCTCTCCATCCTTCCCATTACAATGCTATTTTCACACCTCTTTGCTTATTATCCCAGACAATGGACATTTTTAATTTGACAGATTCGGCTCCCATTGGTTTTAACAGCGTTTGGGTTTGGCATCCAAACTCTAAACTTCGCCTAACCCTGCTTGAACCAAACTCAGGGTAATTCTGTTCTTTACTAGTAAATATGCGTTCCTATGAAGTGAGTAATGCGCACATATTACTTTTCCCTGCACTGGGGAGCACCAGGGAGCTGTAAGTAATCTTCAAATAATGCCCTGGCTGTGTTTTAGTATTTTTTTAAAAAACCTTATGTATTTTTTTTTTTCAGCAAGATGAAGTTATATATCCTGCTGCTGCCATTCATCATGGGGGCACTTGCCTATGAAGGTAGGTTGTACAGGCCAATATTATGTGTCATAAGATAAAAAAATAGAGTGAAGGTGGGTTCTACTGTTTGTTATTATGTGTCATAGGATGGAAATATAGAGTCAAAGTAGGTTCTACAGACTAATTTTATGTGTTAGAAGATGGAAAATAGAGAAACGTTTGCTGTGTCCCCCACATGGCTTCTCGCAAACTGCAAACGGGACTTCTTATGGCTTTCCTTCAACAAAGGTTTTTTCCTTGTCACTCAACCATAAAGGCCAGATTTGTGGAGTGCACCACTAATAGTTGTCCTGTGGACAGATTCTCCTACCTGTGCTGTGGATCTCTGCAGCTCCTCCAGAGTTACCATGGGCCTCTTCGCTGCTTCTCTGATTAATGCTCTACTTGCCCAGCCTGTCAGTTTAGGTGGACAGCCTTGTCTTGGTAGGTTTGCAGTTGTGCTACGATCTTTCCATTTTCAGATGATGGATTGAACAGTGCTTTGAGATTTTCAAAGATTGGTGTAGTGATATGATATATAGTGGGTAGATAATTAGTTAGTAGTTATTATAATGATGATGTAAGTACTCTTCCGCAGCAACCCAGTTCTTCCAGAGAGATGCACTTTATTGACTTCCAACACAGAACAAGGTCCAAAGTCCACAGATGACAAAAATCCAACAGAGTAAATATAATTTAGAGTCCCATTATTCCTAGATCTGCCCCTTCATAGTCACACACAGACAGGACTGACTGCCAGCTTGAATAGTCCCCCCTGAAATACTAGTACACTAGAAGGGAGTTTCTGCTAGGTCAACCCAAAATACTCTTTAATCTTATTGTTACCCCCTCAAGTTTAATTACCATCAATAAATACTTCTTCTATGGTCCTTTAAACAATGTACCCTTTGAAATGTTCAATTAGGTTTACAGGCCATACCTCACACACCTAGGTAGACTTGCAAAAGATCAACATATCAAAGGGTCTTCAGCTGTCCCCTTGATATGTTAAAATTCAGTTGGGTTGGACAACCCAACTGAATTTCTGGTCAACATGGCACTCCAATACAACATTATACATAAATCGGCCAACATATTACAACATATACCCCCACTTGGGTCGGTTCTAACTACTAGAACTGACCCATAAATCAAACAAAAAAAATATCATTATGATTTAAGGTACTGAATGCTTTACAATGGCTCATATAAAATATGAAGTTGAAACTGGTTACATCTCTCTTCACCAGCCTCTAAAATATCCCCATGAAACAGTTATTAGATAATATAACTTTTAAAAAGGTTTGGATATGGCAGTAAAAACTGTGCTGCAAACTATTTTCTTTCACTTGACATTCATGAGCTTAAAGCTGTAGTCCATCTTGCAAGCATGTTACAATTCACATCTGCTTCTTTCCATTTCCTATTTGAGCAATGAAGAGCTGTTGTGTACCTGTCAGGTACCTGAATTTGTTGATTGCCAGCCACAATTTGCTTTTGTAATTTGCTGTAGGCCGACCCCTCATTGCCTTCAATAGAGCAGTTACTTGGATCATTCAGTCCATAATTACACCTGAATGGTATACCAACATATACATATACTCCCACACCATGGTTCAGATAGAATCAGCTTGACATCAGTGTTTATCAGATCTTCTATCCAGACAAAGCAGCAGTGGAAATTCTTGCCAGTATCCTCACCATGAAAGGTAGAAAGGTCTTTTTCATCCATATATGTCATAGCCTTTAGCATATTATAAACAACTGATTCAAGAAAGTTTCAAATTATGACTGGAGTGATGAATTTCACTCACCCCTCTTATAAATTTAGGAAAACCACCCAACATACTATAATTTATGCTATGCCAAGCCATTGTGCAGCATCTCACCTTAGATGTCTAATATATTGATCAATACGCATTATGTAATATGTACAGATGTTATGAAAATTATTTTAGGTTTAAATGCTTCTCTTTTGTTTTAAGATAAAGTTCAAATAAAACATAATGAAAATAAAAAAATTAAGAGCAAAATAAAATAAAAAAAAAAAAAATCCGGGTCACGGCACCAATGTAGTGATATGATATATAGTGTGCAGATAATTAATTAGTAGTTATTATAATGATGATGTAAGTACTCTTCCGCAGCAACCCAGTTCTTCCAGAGAGATGCACTTTATTGACTTCCAACACAGAACAAGGTCCAAAGTCCACAGATGACAAAAATCCAGCAGAGTAAATATAATTTAGAGTCCCATTTTTCCTAGATCTGCCCCTTCATAGTCACACACAGACAGGACTGACTGCCAGCTTGAATAGTCCCCCTTGAAATACTAGTACACTAGGAGGGAGTTTCTGCTAGGTCAACCCAAAATACTCTTTGATCTTATTGTTACCCCCTCAAGTCTAATTACCATCAATAAATATTTCTTCTATGGTCCTTTAATCAATGTACCCTTTGAAATGTTCAATTAGGTTTACAGGCCATACCTCACACACCTAGGTAGACTTGTATAAGATCAACATATCAAAGGGTCTTCAGCTGTCCCCTTGATATGTTAAAATTCAGTTGGCTTGGACAACTCAACTGAACTTCTGGTCAACATGGCACTCCAATACAACATTATACATAAATCGGCCAACATATTACAACACTTGGGATATTTTTTTTATAACCTAACCCGGATTAAAACTTCTCCACAACTTTATCCCTGACCTGTCTGGTGTGTTCCTTGGCCTTCATGATGCTGTTTGTTCACTAAGGTTCTCTAGGAAACCTCTCCAACAAGCCTCTGAGGGCTTCACAGAACAGCTACATTTATACTGAGATTAAATTACACACAGGTCTATTTACTTTTTAGGTGACTTCTGAAGGCAATTGGTTTCACTATATTTTAGTGTATCAGAGTAAAGGGGGTTGAATACAAATGCACACCACATTTTTCAGATATTTATTTGTAAAAAAAATTGAAAACCATTTATCGGTTTCTTTCCACTTCACAATTATGTGCCACTCTGTGATGGTCTATCACATAAAATCCCAATAAAATACATTTGCGGTTTTGGTTGTAACATGACAAAATGTGGAAAATTTCAAGGGGTGTGAATAGTTTTTCAAGGCACTGTAACTGTAGCAATACGCCAGCCAGGTGCACATTAGATTGCCCTATTTACAGCTAGTTCACCAAATGCATTTTTTTAGAAGACCTGGTTTGCCATCAGCATTCCAATTCATCCCAAAGGCTTAGGGTTGAGCTCAGGGCTCTTTGAAGCTTCTTAAAATTTCTTCACATCAACCTGGTCAGCCCATGTCTTCTTCTGGCTTTGTACACAGGGCCACAGTCATGCTAGAACAGAAATGGGCTTTCCTGAATTTGTTACAACAAGGTTGGAAGACCGCAATTGTCTAATATATCTTTGTATGCTGTAGAATTAATGTCATGTTAACATTTGAGCTTCTTCGAGCAATTTTGGAGTAACTTGTACATCACACTCATTTTTCAGGCATTTTCAGTTTTGTGTCTGTTTGTTTTAGCCATTGGAAAGCTTGTTACTAGGAGACTTATATAACATAATCATGTGTTACGCTGATTTTCATGAATTTTCCAGACACTCCCATTGAAGCCTATATGGATTAAAAATTTGGGTTAATTTGTTGAGAAGACCTGGTTTGCCATCAGCATTTAAATTCATCTCCAAAGTGTTCAATAGGATTGAGGTCAGGGCTTTTAAAGTTTCTTCAAAATCCTTCAAACCAAATTAGTAAACCTATGTCATTATGTAGATGGCTTTGTACACAGGGGCACACACGTGGTGGAATAGAAAAGGGTCTTTCCCAAAGTGTTAACTGTATTAACCATACCCTTCACCAGCAACATCTGAACTCCAAATCTATAGTAGGTAGATGTGATTGTCAGGAAATCATGAAACTCTGTATTTTTTTTATTGCTTACCTTATGCTTAATTGTTTTTTTCTAGATATGAGTGATAAAGTGTTCCTCTTCCCAGCACCAAGTGCTATGGCACATGTGATACTAAAGCCTGAGATAAAAAAGTCATTACAAAGGCTCACCATCTGTCTTCGATCTTATACAGAGCTTACACGGGAATACAGTCTCTTTTCTCTGGCAGTGTCTGGTGCTGACAATGCCTTCCTAATTTTCCCCAAATCATCAAATATCTATACATATATACTCCAGGAGCAGAGCGCATTCAAGACAGACCCAGAGACCCTGGCCTGGAAGCACACCTGTGCAACATGGGACTCCACCACTGGGGTAATCCAACTTTGGATCAATGGGAAGCTCTACCCAAGAAAAGTTTCAAAGAAAGGGTCGACTATTGGTGCCGAAACAAGTATAGTTTTGGGACAAGACCAAGACACATTTGGGGGAGGTTTTGATATTAACCAGTCATTTGTTGGTGAAATAAGTGATGTCCATATGTGGAATTATATTTTGACACCAGATGAAATGAAGGGAGTTATTTCTGGGCATGTCAAAGGAAATCACATTAACTGGAATTCTCTTAACTATGAAATTAAAGGCAATATCCTGGTTCAACCCAAGCTCTATTGTAAGTCTTGGGATTGTGCCAGCTCAAAGCACAAAGAATCCATTGCAGGTTAGTAGCCCTTACAGTTAGAAATTACGCTGACATTTTTTTTTTTCTATAAATGTTTGATACAGGGAGCATCTATGGTAGCATTAAAAAAGTCCACAATGTGAATATTTTGTGACACCTTTAGTATAAATGATTCCCCCAGACAGTCCTGCCTTAAAGAGCATCTAAACCCAACAACAAAAAAGTTGCATTTTGTTTTGTTGTACTCCATAGATGTTGTAGTTGTCTTTGTTTTCTTTTTTGTCAGGCTTTTTCTCCTTTACTTTTACCTGTTGATCCTGCCAGTAGTACGCTTCCTGTCCTAGGGTGACAACACACACTTTTCTTCATTGTATCCATGGAGGAGCAGTATTTTCACCTAGGCTGCTCTTTTTATTAGGATTACAAACACCACTCCCCCTCTGTCCCCCATCCTCATTTCCACAGAGGAAATGCACAGATAGGTATAACATATCTTTACAGGTGCAACAGGTATTTTTCTGTACTTCCAGAAAATAATACAAACGCAGCCATTAAGAACTGCTAAGCTGCAATGTTTTACATTTTTGTTCTTGGGTTTACACCAAACAAAATGAGATTAGTGTGTGGCCCTGTCAGCACAGCCAAATGGTGCTTGCATCTAATCAGATGCTGTTCTGTTAATACCTATGAGTGTATAGCCAGCATAACATCTAAAAAAAAAAACCTTCAGAAATCTGTTGGTCCTTTATTTTTATATAACATAATTATATTTTATATTTATTTGATTCAAATGAAAGGAAAAATCTAATTTTAGTCCTAAACACAATCAATAGAAAGAAAAATGTTAAAAAAAAGTATGTGTTCCCTTTAACTGTATCAGCTTGGCTCTGGAAATTTTTAAAGTTGGAACATACAGGACCAAAAAACATTACTTTTTAATTTTGATTGTTCAGCTATCATGGAAATAAAATTACAATCCTCAATGGCTCACTATAAGTAGCAATTTTAATTGTACATGTTTTCATTAAATCGTTGTGCATACTGTAGATATGCTTGTATTGTCTTGGAAAATGAAAGTCTGCACTTTTCTTACTTTCTTTCAAAATCAGTAAATAAATGCATGAAAGCAATTGTGCTCAAAGTGTCTTCTTTCCAAAAATTTATTGTTTCCTAATGATATCGCTGTTTTGGAGATTTGCATAGCTGTATACTATATTGGCAAAACCTGACCCTCCACCCTACAATAGACCAAACGTATGTGGACCCCCCCTCCCTCCAAATCAGGGTGTTTAGGTGTTTTCAGGAAAGGATACTGTAAGCCCTGGTTCACACTCTAGAGTAATTTGAAGCACTTTTCTAGTGGTGCTTTAACACTCTATATTTGTATTGTATGGAACCTGTTCACAAGCTTTGTGTCTCCAGAAGTTTGTTGCTCAAAACTCAAAAAAAGCACAAGGTCATCTCTAGGGCAGAGTCACACATTTTGGTCCCTAGAGGAAGTGGCTGGTTTCTGTACATAGCACGTGTTTTTCATGCTACTTCTTGCCTCTCAAGTCTATAGTAAATAGCCTTCCATTGGCTTAAACAAAACAAAAAAACAAACACTTCAACACATCTAAAAAACGTGAATACATGTTATTGAAGAAGCTCAAGTGTGAACATTCTTCATTCTACAGCATACAGAGATATATTAGACAAATGTGCACTTCCAACCAAGTGTTAACAGTTTGGTGAAGGCTAATTTATATTCCATCATGACTGTTCCCCTGTGTGCAAAGCCAGGTCCATAAAGACATGGTCGGACCAATCTGGAGTGGAGGAACTAGATTAACCTGCACAGAGCCCTGACCTCAACCCCACAAAATACCTTTGAGGTGAATTGGAACACAACACACTTTGCATCCAACATCAGCACCTAATCCCACAAATGTTTTTTTTTGGCTGAATGGACAAAAACTCCAAGAGACACTATCCAAAATCTTGTGGAAAGCCTTCAAAGAAGAGTGGAGCCACATCCATAAAGACATGGATTGATGAGTTTGGTTTGGAGGCAACTGAGTGGCCTGAACAAAGTCCTGATATCATCGCCACCGAACACCTTTGGGATAATTTGAAACCCAGGTAGTAAGTCAGGTCTTCTCACCCAACACCAGCACCTGATCTTACAAATGTTGTTTGACTGAATGGATGCAAACTCTCACAGATACAAAGATACGATCCAAAATCATGTGAAAAGCCTTTCCACAAGAGGGAAGACTATTATTGCAATGGATGTTGGAGGGGGAGGGTAACTCCCCATAATTTGAAATGAGATGTCCTACAAGCTCTTATACTGTAGGTGTGATGGTCAGGTGTTCAAAACTTGGCCCATATAGTGTAGCACACACAAGGAATCCAGGAATTTTCCTAAATCTCAGTACCTACACAACTTTTGATAATAAAATTCGAACTTAGCAATTTGTTGCCCTTTGCAAAACTGGAGTTCCCTTTAACGCAGCTGTAAAACAATATGTTCCCACTTAATTGCCACCTAATACAAACTCTCCTTAACTGATATTAATACACATTTTATCAGCAAAATTACCAAAAATTCCTTTTTAGTTTGTTTATTTGAGGTTTCACATAGCACCGAGGGATGGGGAGTAGGGTGGCCACCTCATCCCATTAAAAAACATATACAGCATTGCCAGTCACAACAGGGAAATAGGTGGAACTGGCAGGATCAACAATTTTCTTTTTAAAAAAAGAGGTTAAAAAAACATCATCAATTGTATAGACTGTAGTTGAGTGATCCATTTTCAAACTTTTTTTACTGTGAGTTTACAGACACTGAACTCTAGATATAAATTAGATATGAAGAGACACATTATCGCAGCTCTGGATTCATTGATACATCATCATACAGTATGTATGTTTTTAAGCGGGTAGTGTAAGTACTTGAATATGACCTGGTAATTATCAGCCTCTTGTAGTCCCTGTACAGCAAGGCTAGAGTTTCAGAGGAAAAAACAGCACAAGAAGCCAATCGGTTCCAGTGCTGACAAGAAGCATGCTGATAGGAGGAGTGAGAAGTGTGACAGAGCGATAAACTGATCACTGCACTACTCCTTCTTTCACTGTCCATTCACATTCTAGGCTGGGTCTGAGATGACCTGGGTTGAGAGGAAGTGGGTTTAATGATGTTAACCATTATATTGAGGACATTTAGTGGCAGAAAAAAGTACTGGTGGGGAAACGTTTCAGATAACCTGGATTAGTTATTTTATTTTTAAATTGGCCATTCATTTTTATCTTGTTATTTTTGTTCTGCTTTAATTTCTCTCACTGCCACATCTTACAGTAACTCCTGACTTACACACCCAACAGTGGGCAACATACCTTGGGCTAGACCTAGTAGCGGTAGACAGGTACTACATCTTGGGAAACCTTGAAATCTCACTCATGCAATGTACTTGCAATAGGAACCAACCATAATAATGATGACCTGTGGGTATTTGGTACCTGTCGAAATTGTGCAATTTGTCCCTGGTTATCCCCCCACCTGTTTTTGGGACTGTGGACAATTAGGAATCTGTTTCCACATATTATGGTCGTGCCCACAGGCTCAGCAATTCTAAACTGCTGTTTTCTCACTCTTGACTACACTCAGTGGCGGTGCGTCCATTAGGGGCACCTGGGCCTCGCCCCCTCTGTCACGCCACCCCCTCTATGTGGAATGGATAGATTCATGCATAGCATGAATATATATACAGTATATATATATATATATATATATATATATATATATATATATATATATATATATATATATATATATACATATATATATATATATATATATATATATATATATATATATATATATATATATATATATATATATATATATATATATATATATATATATATATATATATATATATATATATATATATATATATATATGGGGGACAGAAAGTATTCAGACCCCCTTAAATTTTTCACTCTTTGTTATATTGCAGCCATTTGCTAAAATCATTTAAGTTCATTTTTTTTCCTCAATAATGTACACACAGCACCCCATATTGACAGAAAAACACAGAATTGTTGACATTTTTGCAGATTTATTAAAAAAGAAAAACTGAAATATCACATGGTCCTAAGTATTCAGACCCTTTGCTCAGTATTTAGTAGAAGCTCCCTTTTGATCTAATACAGCCATGAGTCTTTTTGGGAAAGATGCAACAAGTTTTTCACACTTGGATTTGGGGATCCTCTGCCATTCCTCCTTGCAGATCCTCTCCAGTTCTGTCAGGTTGGATGGTAAACGTTGGTGGACAGCCATTTTTAGGTCTCTCCAGAGATGCTCAATTGGGTTTAAGTCAGGGCTCTGGCTGGGCCATTCAAGAACAGTCACGGAGTTGTTGTGAAGCCACTCCTTCGTTATTTTAGCTGTGTGCTTAGGGTCATTGTCTTGTTGGAAGGTAAACCTTCGGCCCAGTCTGAGGTTCTGAGCACTCTGGAGAAGGTTTTCGTCCAGGATATCCCTGTACTTGGCCGCATTTATCTTTCCCTCGATTGCAACCAGTCGTCCTGTCCCTGCAGCTGAAAAACACCCCCACAGCATGATGCTGCCACCTCCACGCTTCACTGTTGGGACTGTATTGGACAGGTGATGAGCAGTGCCTGTTTTTTTCCACACATACCGCTTAGAATTGGTAAAACTGATGGATTTGTTGAGATTTTGGAGGTATGAAGCCCCCAACACTGGGTCTGCAGTTTGATGGTTCCAATGTGGTGGGAAACCATGAACCTCATTCCTGCATGACCACATAAAAAAATGACATCTACTAATCCCACCCTTCAAAAAACAAGGCTTAACCCACCCCGTGCTTCCTGAGACAATACTCAACCAACGTTCCATCACCCTTTATCCAACTACATTCCAGCTTTTTTTTTTGTATGTAGTACAGACCTCCCACAGGTCCAACCCATTTGCTACAGATTCTCTTGCCATTCCGGTGCACAAACAGCCAGGCACACAACCACTCGAGCAGTCTCACTACTCAGTGACCAGACAAGGAGTGTATTTTTATGCTTGTTGAACTTGGTTGGGGTGCAAGGGGAGGCTTTGGGATACTCCAAAGCTGCTGATGGGCACTAAAGACTTTACTAGATCTCTTTATGCACTGATGAAGGGGGCAACGCGAGGGGCCCGAAAAACACATTGGCTATCAAGTGTATTACATATTTGGAAAAAAAAACCTCTCCTCTGGCTTTCAACTCTTCGTTGTTGTGCTCCAATATTCTGACCCGACTATGGATGTATGGATGTATAGATGTTGATCTTAGAGGTCCTCCAACATCTTGGGTACCATGGCAGCAGCGTGGGACATTGAAGATCTCTATTTGAGCATTCCCAACAGTATATTTTTGCTTACTTATAATGAGTTCATGTTTGTGTTTTCCCATTTCTTCCAGAAACAGGGTTCTGCTATGTGCACTAGATATGCTAGATACTAGATGTGCTCCAGCATATGCAAATCTGACTCTGGGGACTGGAAACAACAAATATTTGGCACAGGTATAACAAGGACCTGCTCTTTTTATGGACAGGGACTGTAAGAGAGATAAAGAAGTTTTAAAAGCAAATGACTGAAAAATTACATTTATAGAGGATGCCCAGAAAGTCGTTTTTGGGATCTGTCGATCAGCCTCACTGATGAAAGGTTACTTACAACACAATTGTACAGGAAAGCCACTCCGTGGTTGAATAGTGAATTTGTTTTATGGATGCCTATTATTTAAAATAACTGTATATATTCGAGATTGGATTCATTGTTTGAAGTTCTTGTTCCACACCATGCTTTTGGCCTTCTAGGGGAAATGGGGAGTGCATGCCATATGGGATTTAATTTCCTTAGGACATTAGAATCCCTTCTTGGACAAACATTGTGGCTACACTTTTGATAATTAATGTGTTCACAAAAGTGAGTACATCCCTCATATTTTTGTTAATATTTTATTATATTTTTTCATATGACAACACTGAAGAAATGACTGTATGTAAAGTAGTGAGTGTACAGCTTGTATAACAGTGTACATTTGCTGTCCCCTCAAAATAACTCACCACACGGGCATTAATGTCTAAACCGCTGGCAACAAAAGTGAGTACACCCCTAAGTGAAAATGTCCAAATTGGGCCTAAAGTGTCAATATTTTGTGTGGCCACCATTATTTTAAAGCACTGCTTTAACCATCTTGGGCATGGAGTTCACCAGAGCTTCACAGGTTGCCACTGGAGTCCTATTCCACTCCTCCATGATGACATCACGGAGCTGGTGGATGTTAGAGACCTTGCCATTATCCACCTTCTGTTTGAGGATTTCCCATGCTCAATAGGGTTTAGGTCTGGAGACATGATTGGCCAGTCCATCACCTTTACCCTCAGCTTATTTAGCAAGGCAGTGGTGGTCTTGGAGGTGTGTTTGGGGTCAATATCATGTTGGAATATTGGCCTGCGGCCCAGTCTCCGAAGGGAGGGGATCATACTCTGCTTCAGTATGTCATACTACATGTTGGCATTCATGGTTCCCTCAAAGATCTGTAGCCCCCTAGTGCCAACAGCACTTATGCAGCCCCAGACCATGACACACCCTCCACCATGTTTGACTGTAGGCAAGACACACTTGTCTTTGTACTCCTCACCTGGTTGCCACCACACAAGCTTGACACCATCTGAACCAAATAAGTTTATCTTGGTCTCATCAGACCACAGGACATGGTTCCAGTAATCCATGTCCTTAGTCTGCTTGTCTTCAGCAAACTGTTTGCAGACTTTCTTGTGCATCATCCCTAGAAGAGGTTTCCTTCTGGGACGACAGCCATGCAGACCAATTTGATGCAGTGTGTGGCGTATGGTCTGAGCACTGACAGGCTGACCCCCCACCCCTTCAACCTCTGCAGCAATGCTAGCAGCACTCATATGTCTATTTCCCAAAGACAACCTCTGGATATGACGCTGAGCACGTGCACTCAACTTCTTTGGTCGACCATGGCAAGGCTTGTTCCGAGTGGAACCTGTCCTGTTAAACCGCTGTATGGTCTTGGCCACCATACTGCAGCTCAGTTTCAGGGTCTTGGCAATCTTCTTATAGACTAGGCCATCTTTATGTAGAGCAACAATTCTTTTTTTCAGATCCTCAGTGAGTTCTTTGCCATGAGGTGCCATGCTGAACTTCCAGTGACCAGTATGAGAGAGTAAGAGTGATATTTAACACACCTGCTCCCTATTCACATCTGAGACCTTGTAACACTAACGAATCACATGACACAGGGAGGGAAAATGGCTCATTGGGCCCAATTTGGACATTTTCACTTAGGGATGTACTCACTTTTGTTGTCAGCGGTTTGGACAATAATGGCTGTGTGTTGAGTTATTTTGAGAGGACAGCAAATTTACACTGTTATACAAGCTGTACACTCACTACCTTACATTGTAGCAAAGTGTCATTTCTTCAGTGTTGTCACATGAAAAGATATAATAAAATATTAACAAAAATGTGAGGGGTGTACTCACTTCTGTGAGATACTGTATATATCACAAACAGAGTGTCTGAAAGGTGGTGATTCATGTCCTCTGCCTCTTCAGCAGTGTTCCCTGTTCTCTGCCTCTCCCCTGGTGACTCCCTGTCTTCTGTCTGGTGACCCTTGTCCTCTGTCCCTCCAGTGGTTATCCTTGTCCTCTGCTTCTCCACCCTGCTTACCCTGCCATCAGCTTATGCCCTGCTGACCTTCCATCCTTTGAAAACAAGGAGAAAAAGGGAGGGTGGGGGGTGGTAGGCGCAGAAGCTGATTATCTCATGTAAAAGCAGCAATTGATTAAAAGGAGGTTAAGAGAGTCCAAAAAGTCCATCACTTGGGCAGGCTAATCCAAGTACTGAAGCTGGCTCTAGAGACATGGAAGATAAAACAAAAGGTGAAGCGCCTCTAAGTGCAGTAGGACTGGTAAATGGAATATACCTCAATTAAGGGCTACTCACATGGTACATAAAGAAACGTCTCATCATGGATGGTGGTCCAGGAAGCCAGGTGGAAGAGAAGCCAATAGAGACTGCAGGATATCTCACTGTGAAGCCCCAGACACGAGTAGGAAGCTGGCCTGTGTCCCCCTCAATCCAGTGTATAGCAGCATGGAGCGCAGCACTGGGAGCGGCTTGTGGCGGGATGACATCAGCAGTGTGGAGCGCAGTGCTGGGAGCAGCGTGCGCCTGAATGATGTCAGCAGCCAGGAGCGCAGCGCTGGGAACAGCATGCAGTGGGATGGCATCTGTAGTGTGGAGCATAGCGCTGGGAGCGGAATGCGGCGGGATGATGGATGCGCACATACTCCAAAACAGTATGGCGCATGCTCCAAAACACGCCGCATTGATTTTTGGTCCTGCTGACGCCATCCTGCAGCACGACTCTCCCAGCACTGCAGTCCACGTTGCTATCCACCGGATCGATGGGGACAGAGGCCGGCTTTCTCCTCTTCCCTGGGGCTTCACAGCGAGTTATTCCACGGTCTCTCTTGTCTTCTCTTCCACCTGGCGCCCCAGACCACCATCTACGAAGAACCTGTTTTTTATTTACCGATGTGAGTAGTCCTTAATTGGGGCATATTCAATTTACCAGTCCTACTGCACTTAGAGGCGCTTCTCCTTTTGTTTTACTTTTAATCCTTTGCCCTGCTGACTCCCTGTACATTGCCCTGCTACCTTCTGTTCTCTCCCTTGGAGACCCCTGTACACTGCCCTAAAAAACCATAGCCTCTGTACACTGCCCTACAAACCTCTGCCCTGCTCATGCCCTGTACAACTGTTCTTCTGACCTCCCATCCTCTGCCACCCTGACATTTTTTATTGCACCCCCCACATCAGACAGGCTAAATCCATCCCTGGTGCAAGGTCATAGAGGAAGCCAGGTCACTAACAGGATCAAAGATGCACATCAAGACTGGATCCAGAGGAACAAGGCTCAGGACCATACAGAAAAGAACTAGTGCAGTGTTCAGTTTACAGCTGTGACCAAAAGTTTTGAGAATGACACAAATATTAATTTTCACAAAGTCTGCTGTCTCAGTTTTTATGGTGGTGATTTACATTTACTCCAGAATGTTATGAAGAGTTATCAGATCAATTGCAATTAATTGCAAAGTCCCTCTTTGCCATGAAAATGAACCTAATCCCATAAAAAACATTCCCACTGCATTTGTGAAGAAGGCTTCAGGGCACCAAAGAAAGTCCAGCAAGTGTCAGGATCGTCTCCTACAGTGGATTCAGGTGCGGGATCGGGGCACCACCAGTGCAGAGCTTACTCAGGAATGGCAGCAGGCAGGTGTGAGTACATCGGCACGCACAGTGAGGAGAAGACTTTTGGAGGATGGCCTGGTGTCAAGAAGGGCAGCAAAGAAGCCACTTCTCTCCAGGAAAACATCAGGGACAGACTGATATTCTGGAAAAGGTACAGGGATTGGACTGCTGAGGACTGGGGTAAAGTCATTTTCTCTGATGCATCCCCATTCCGATTGTTTGGGACATCTGTAAAAAACCTTGTCCGGAGAAGAACAGGTGAGCGCTATCATCAGTCCTGCATCATGCTAACAGCAAAGCAACCTGAGACCATTCATGTGCGGGGTTGCTTCTCAGCCAAGGGATTGGGCTCACTCACAATATTACCTAGGAACACAGCCATGAATAAAGAATGGTACAAAAACATCCTTCAAGAGCAACTTCTCCCAACCATCCAAGAACAGTTTGGTGAGGAACAATGCCTTTTCTAGCATGATGGAGCACCTTTCCATAAGGAAAAATTGATAACAAAGTGGCTTGGGGAACAAGACATCGAAATTTTGGGTCCATGGCCATGCCCCCCACCAAACCTTAATCCCATTGAGAACTTGGATTAATCCTCAAGAGGCGGGTGAATAAAAATAAAAACCCACAAATTCTGACAAACTCCAAGCATTGATAATGCAAGAATGGGCTGCCATCAGTCAGGATGTGGCCCAGAAGTTGATTGACATGCCAGGGCGAATTGCAGAGGTCTTGAAAAAGAAGAGTCAACAGTGCAAATATTGAGTCTTTGCATAGACTTAATGTAATCTTCAGTAAAAGCTTTTGACACTTATGAAATGTTTGTAATTATATTTCAGTATACCATAGTGACCCATCTGACAGAAAGATCTAAAAACACTGAAGCAGAAGACTTTGTGAAAATGACTATTTGTGTCATTCTCAAAACTTTTAGGCTGTAAATAGGCTACTTGGCAGCAGTGGCAATGATGCTTGTGCAGTCCGTATTCTATGCTCATAAAACTGTGCACGGCTATTCCTATGAGCATGGCTAAGTTCCGGGGGGGGGGGCAGAGTGAAATGGGTTGGGGGCGTGGCCTGGTCAGAATCCAGGCTGAGGCTGCCACTCCATTCACTGCAGCAGGACACTATAGATGTGCGACTTCCAGGGGTCACCGCCGCGACCTCCGTGAGTGTGATCGCGGGTCCTGCGGACTCGATGTCCGCGGGGATACCCACAATTGTCTCACGGTGAGGAAGAACGGGGAAATGCTGATGTAAACAAGCATCTCCCCCTTCTGCCCAGTGACAGGACACTGATCAGAGCTCCCTGTAATCTGGAGCAGTGATCAGTGTCATGTCACACATAGCCCCTCCCCCTCACAGTTAGAATAACTCCCTAGGACACACTTAACCCCTTCACTGCCCCCTAGTGGTTAACCCCTTCACTGCCACATTTACACAGTAATCAAAGCATTTTTAATTGCACTGATCGATGTATAAATGTGAATGGTCCCAAAATCACACCAAAAGTGTCTGATCTGTACGCCATAATGTCGCAGTCACGATAAAAATTGCTGATCGCCACCATTACTAGTAAAAAAAAAATTATTAATAAAAATGCCATAAAACTATCCCCTATTTTGTAGATGCTATAACTTTTGCGCAAACCAATAAATTTTTTTACCAAAAATATGTTAAAGAATACGTATCGGCCTAAACTGAGGAAAAAAAATGTCCTGTTACATATTTTTTGGGGATATTTTTATAGCAAAAAGTAAAAAATGATGCGTTTTTTTTCAAAATTGTCGCTTTTTTTGTTTATAGCGCAAAAAATAAAAACCGCAGGGGTGATCAAATACCACCAAAAGAAAGCTCTATTTGTGGGGAAAAAAGGACGCCAATTTTGTTTGGGAGCCACGTCGCATGACCGTGCAATTGTCAGTTAAAGAGGCGCAGTGCCGAATCACAAAAAGTGCTCTGGTCTTTGAGCAGCCAAATGGTCCGGCGCTTAAGTGGTTAAGGATGGGCAGTATGTACAGGAGAGGAGTGTGGAGGGGATGACAGTGGACAGTATGTACAGGAGAGGAGTGTGGAGGGGATGACAGTGGGCAGTATGTACAGGAGAGGAGTGTGAAGGGGATGAGAGTTAGCACTATGTACAGGGGAGGAGTGTGGAGGAGATGACCGTGAGCAGTATGTACAGCAGAGGAGTGTGGAGGACATGACAGTGAGCAGTATGTACAGGAGAGGAGTGTGGAGAGATGACAGTGAGCAGTATGTACGGGAGAAGAGTGTGGAGGGTATGACAGTGGGCACTATGTACAGGAGTGGAGTGTGGAGAGATGACAGTGAGCAGTATGTACAGGGGAGGAGTGTGGAGGGGATGACAGTGGGCAGTATGTACGGGAGAAGAGTGTGGAAGGTATGACAGTGGGCAGTATGTACAGGAGAGGAGTGTGAAGGGGATGAGAGTTAGCACTATGTACAGGGGAGGAGTGTGGAGGAGATGACCGTGAGCAGTATGTACAGCAGAGGAGTGTGGAGGACATGACAGTGAGCAGTATGTACAGGAGAGGAGTGTGGAGAGATGACAGTGAGCAGTATGTACGGGAGAAGAGTGTGGAGGGTATGACAGTGGGCACTATGTACAGGAGTGGAGTGTGGAGAGATGACAGTGAGCAGTATGTACAGGGGAGGAGTGTGGAGGGGATGACAGTGGGCAGTATGTACGGGAGAAGAGTGTGGAAGGTATGACAGTGGGCAGTATGTACAGGAGAGGAGTGTGGAGGGGATGACGGTGAGCAGTATGTACAGGAGAGGAGTGTGGAGGAGGTGACAGTGAGCAGTATGTACAGGAAAGGAGTGTGGAGGAGATGACAGTGAGCAGTATGTACAGGGGAGGAGTGTGGAGGGGATGACAGTGGGCAGTATGTACAGGAGTGGAGTGTGGAGAGATGACAGTGAGCAGTATGTACAGGAGAGGAGTGTGGAGGGGGTGACAGTGAGCAGTATGTACAGGAGAGGAGTGTGGAGGAGATGACAGTGAGCAGTATGTACAGGGGAGGAGTGTGGAGGGGATGGCAGTGGGCACTATGTACAGGAGAAGAGTGTGGAGGGGATAACAGTGAGGAGTATGTACAGGAGAGGAGTGTGGAGGGGATGACAGTGGGCACTATGTACAGGAGTGGAGTGTGGAGAGATGACAGTGAGCAGTATGTACAGGAGAGGAGTGTGGAGGGGATGACAGTGGGCAGTATGTAGAGAAGAGGAATGTGGAGGGGATGACAGTGGACAGTATGTAAAGGAGTGGAGTGTGGAGGGTATGACAGTGGGTAGTATGTACAGGAGAGGAGTGTGAAGGGATGAGAGTGGGCAGTATGTACAGGAGAGGAGTGTGGAGGGGATGACAGTGGGCAGTATGTACAGGAGAGGAGTGGGGAGGGGATGACAGTGGGCAGTATGTATGGGAGAGGAGTGTGGAGGGGATGACAGTGGGCACTATGTACAGGAGAGAAGAGTGGAGGGGATGACAGTGGGCACTATACACATGAGAGGAGTGTGGAGGGGTTGACAGTGGGCACTATGTACAGGAGAGGAGTGTGGAGGGGTTGACAGTGGGCACTATGTACAGGAGAGGAGTGTGGAGGGGATGACAGTGAGCACTGTCATGGCCGGGATACATAAAAACTTTCATAATTCATGAAACACTCAGCTAAGGAGTCATCATTAGAGCCGAAACAACTAATTGATTACCGTATATACTTGAGTATAAGCCAAGTTTTTCAGCACATGTTTTTCTACTGAAAATGCCCCCCTCGGCTTATACTCGAGTCAAGCACTTTTCTGCAGCAGAGAATGACATTTTCTGAACCGACTTTGGGGCCCCGTATCTCGGGGCCTTTTTGTGCTAGGAGCCCCAAATTTGGTGTGCAAACCCAGTGGAACTAGCATTACAACATATCTGGGGTTCCTAGCTCCGAATGGCCCTGAGATACGGGGCCCCAAATTCAGTTCAGAAAATGTCATTCTCTGCTGCAGAAAAGTGCTTGACATTTTCCAAACCGACTTTTGGGTCCCGTATCTTGGGGCCACTTGATGCTAGGAACCCCAGCTTTGGATATGTTGTAGTGCTAGTTCCACTGGGTTTGCACACCAAATTTGGTTCCTAGCACCAAGTGGCCCCGAGATACGGGGCCCCAAAGTCAGTCAACTGTTTCCCTCTGCAGCAATGTCATTTCGGGACCCTTTGGGTCCAGAGACCCCAAATTTTGGCTGCAGCTAGTCGGCATCTAGGAACCCTTAACTACCGGGTTTGAAGTTCGGGGGACCTATGGCTGCAAATGGGCTAAGTGAGGCATGCAAATGGGCACAGTGAGGCTGCAAATGGGCATTGTTGACTCTCTTTTCCACTTACAGTAGCTGCGCATTTCTCACCCTAGGCTTATACTCGAGTCAATACGCTTTCCAAGTTTTTTGTGGTAAAATTAGGTGCCTCGGCTTATGTTCAGGTCAGCTTATACTCGAGTATATATCGACAACTACTCGATTATGAAATTAATCGATTACTGTTTTCATAATCGATTAACCTGCCAGTAACATAATGGGGGTTAAAAAAATTAAATTAGCCCTTTATAGTACAAAAAGAGCAAATAATCGCTATTGCAAATATTACTTTCACTGTGCCACAGTAAAGAAAAAAAATGAACCCCTTACAGTAGCGATTTGCTCTTTTTGTACTATAAAGGGTTCATTTTAGTTTTTTAACCCCATTATTTTACTAAACATCTTAGGCCTGGTTCACAGTTCATTTAACATGGTTTCCTATGGGACACGTTCACATCTATATCTATGCTTTTTATTCAGCCGCTGCGTATTTGGAAAGGGTCAAGGACTTTTTTCAATGCAAAACAGTGTTTTTTTGGTTCAATATACTTTAATAGAGAGGCTGCAGAAAAGCATGTAATGTGTTTTTGCAGCAATTTGTGTTTTTTTTTTATCTGCCTAACAACAAATTGGCCAAAAAAAAAAAGCATTAAAAAAATGCAAAAACGCAAATCGCAGCAAAATCACGTTTGCAAAAATCAAAACGCACAGCAAAGAGCACTGCAGAAACAGATCAAAAGCAAACTGCATAGGTGTGTACTGAGCCTTATGCTGGCCACACCAATCAATTTTCAGATGAGAATATTCAGACGAAAAATCTTTGTACATTCGCTGAATGAAAGAATGTTGTTCGAAAATTTCACTTGCTTTTAACAATCTGTTTTAAAATGAATGTAATGTAATTTCTGAACGAAAATCACATACACAATCTGAAAATTCCTCTGATCAAGAAGTTTTCTATTGTTTCTAAATTTTCCCGTCACTGTGGTTGAAAACTAACGTCGATTTTACCCCGCTAATGATTAGAAAAATCGAACGAACGTTCTTAACAATACATTTTTTTTTTTTTTTGAAGGAAGACATTGTTTGTTTTTGTATGGCCAGCATATAATATATTACAGTTCTGTTTGAAAATCTGCAAAACAGTCTTTAACTTTTTTTTTTCTTTAAATAAAAAAAATTTGATCTCTGAGTTTGATATTTACCAGTTTCAACCTCTAATGTATACAGTATATCTCTTCTGTCTGTTATTCTCAGAGTGGATTAGAGATTTTGCTCCCTAACCATATAGTTGGTTATTTATATTTACCACTGCATAGAGATATTTAAGAATAAATTGACTTTTTTTTTTAAACTTCACATATTAACTAATTTATTTTTTTTCTAAGGTTATTAACTGATTAATCGGAACAATAACCGCCCAACTAATCGATTATGAAAATAATCGTTAGTTGCAGCCCTAGTCATCATACCAGAGGAGCGCCCCCGCCCACCAGAAAAGGTTAACTGAAATTGAATCACCCTCTCCGAGTAGAGGGTGGAGATAAATACACAAACCTTATGCTGAAACAAAGTCACCTGAACAATGGTGCCACTTGACACAAAACTAACTGACAATGGTCAAACAAGTGTTTTGAGATCCAGATAGCAGAGACTTTTGTTAAAGGAAAGCCAGGGTAAATAACCCAATTGTTTCAAAGGGTGAGATCATCTCCTTAGTAAGAACCCAGTGTTGACTCAGCTTTTCCCCAGACAATGGCAGAAGACGCCCGGTTAATTAAACACTAGAAGGACACCAGTCACAAGTTTAAACAGAACTTAGAATATATGTATACTGTATATATTATACATATCTACATAGATATGGACAGGGCTTTTTTTCTCGGAGAATAGGTGCAGGAACTCCCCCTGTCTGAGTCACCCCTTGTCTCTGCCCCCTATCCACCTCTGACCACCGTCCCTTGATTCCACCCCCTACCCACCTACCAGTACTGCACCTTTTAGAGAATCCAGAACCAAGTATCATTTTTTGGTGCTAAATCATTTTGTATGGAACATGTTAATGATAAAAAGAAAAGCAGTAAAATAGATCCCCTGCAGCCAGCAACAATAGAATCCCAGCAATAGATCCCCACACAACAATAGACTCCCCCAGCAACAATGGACTCCACCCCAACAACAATAGATTCCCTGCAGCAACAGTGAACCACACACAACAAAATATCACACCCAGTAACAAAATATCCACCCAAGCAACATTAGACCCCCTCCCCAGCAGCAACAACAGATCTTCCAGCAGCCAGCATCAATAGATCCTCTAGCAGCCAATAAAAATAGACCTCTCCCTCAACAGTAGATGCCTTCCAGCAACATAAGACCCCCCAGCAACAATAGAATTCCCATCAGCAACAATAGACCCTCAGACAAAATCAGATCCCCACCAGTAACACTAGATCCCCCAGCAGCCAACATCAATAGACCCTCCAGCACACCCCACACCCCATGCTATTACATACATTCAGTGCTGGAGGTGCCGGAACTGCGTTCCCCCACGTTCCCGCTGAAAAAAGCCCTGGATATGGATATATAATATGTTAAATTACAATGTTGCAACGCATTTTGTAAGGATGTGGCACCAGTCTGTTATGGTTAAAAGGTGATGTTGTTTAATTCCATAAATCTCTGTCAGTCTCAATATATTTGGTTAGGTGGAGTTTTCTCATAGCCAGCAAGGTACACGAGATGGGGACAGAAAAGGGGCAGCAATGGCCATATTATATTAACATGAAACATGTTAAAACACATTTCATAACAACACTAGATATCATATTTTGATTACACCTTTACCATGATCACAGATGGGCGGGTGTGAAAAAGGGCAGTTACCTCCCATATTTGGAACCAACCAATCACGAGATGATAAACATGAAGTCAGGGAGGTAACCATCCAAGAATTTGCACTGTACAAAAGGGGAGACCCAGATGATCCAGGAGAGAGAAGATCCACAGACCCACACGCTGACATACACCCTCTGGACGAACATCTCGCTAGACATTGCTGCTAGGACGGATCGAATACACACCCTTTCCTTTAAACCAGTGGTTCTCAACCTTTCTAGTGCCGTGACCCCTTGATAAAATTTCCCAAGTTGTGGGGACCCCTAACAGTAAAATTATTTTCGTTGGTCGCGTTTGCTGGCACAGTGGCGGCGTTTGCTGGCACAGTGCTGACAATTGATGGGCACAGTGGCTGCACAGTGGGACGTTTGCTGGCACAGTGGCGACAATTGATGGGCACAGTGGCTGCGTTTGGCACAGTGGCAACAATTAAAGGGCACAGTGGCTGCGTTTGCTGGCACAGGTGGCGACGTTTGCTGGCACAGTGGCGACAATTTATGGGCACAGTGGTTGCGTTTGGCACAGTGGCAACAATTAAAGGGCACAGTGGCTGCATTTGATGGCACAGTGGCTGCGTTTGATGGCACAGTGGCTGCGTTTGATGGCACAGTGGTGACAATTGACGAGCACAGTGGCTGCATTTGATGGCACAGTGGCGGCGTTTGCTGGCACAGTGGTGACAATTGATGGGCACAATGGCTGCATTTGATGGCACAGTGGCGGTGTTGCTGGCAGTGGTGACAATTGATGGGCACAATGGCTGCATTTGATGGCACAGTGGCGGTGTTGCTGGCAGTGGTGACAATTGATGGGCACAGTGGCTGTGTTTGATGGCACAGTGGCGACAATTGATGGGCACAGTGGCTGCACAGCGGCAACGTTTGCTGGCACAGTGGCGACAATTGATGGGCACAGTGGCTGCGTTTGGCACAGTGGCAACAATTAAAGGGCACAGTTCCTGCGTTTAATGGCACAGTGGCGACAATTGATGAGCACAGTGGCTGCATTTGATGGCACAGTGGCGGCGTTTGCTGGCAGAGTGGTGACAATTGATGGGCCCAGTGGCGACAATTGATGGGCACAGTGGCTGCACAGTGGCGACGTTTGCTGGCACAGTAGCGACAATTGATGGGCACAGTGGCTGCATTTGATGGCACAGTGGCGGCGTTTGCTGGCACAGTGGCGACAATTGATGGGCACAGTGGCGACAATTGATGGGCACAGTGGCTGCGTTTGCTGGCACAGTGGCGACAATTGATGAGTACAGTGGCTGCATTTGATGGCACAGTGGCGGCGTTTGCTGGCACAGTGGCGACAATTGATGGGCACAGTGGCGACAATTGATGGGCACAGTGGCTGCACAGTGGCGACGTTTGCTGGCACAGTGGCGACAATTGATGGGCACAGTGGCTGTGTTTGGCACAGTGGCAACAATTAAAGGGCACAGTGGCTGCATTTAAAGGCACAGTTGCAGCGTTTTAATGGGGGTTTTTATTTTCAGATTTTTTCAGTTTGTTTGCGCCCCCACCACTTATTTATATATAAACGTCCCGGTTGGTTCCTCAAAAGTGGTTATTCCGTGCCAGTGCTAGATACACAAAGTGTATAGCACCCAAACATGTATCTAGCACTGGCACGGAATAAACACTTTTGAGGAATCAACTGGGACATTTATATATATATATATATATATATATATATATATATATATATATATATATATATACGTTTATATATATATAAATGTTAAGTAACATAATGAAAAAAATGTTATCTTGTCAGCTTCTCCTGTGTGTCTGACTTACCAGATGTCACAGTGACACAGGTGTTCTTCTTCAGGTGTGTCGTTGCCTCCCTCTTGGTACACTCATCCACAGCAAGCGGACTTCGGTGGGTGTAACAAGATGTCCGCTTGCCGACTTCTAAGTCTAAGCATTACTGTGGACGAGAGTACCAAGATGGCGGCGACGGAACGTCACTTCCGTGCAGTCTCTCCTGTGCAGGAAGTGACATCTCGCTGGCCGAGACGGACGGACTCCGGCAGTAACTTCGGGTCCGTCTCGGCCAGCATCTCAGGCAGCATCTCGGCCAGCATCCGCGACCCCCTGGAGAATCGGCAATCGACCCCCCAGGGGGTCGCGACCCCCAGGTTGAGAACCGATGCTTTAAACAGTGGTGAGATACTGACCATATAATTACTGATAATATTTTTCTCTTCCCAAAATCATAGGAATCGCATCTTATGCCGCGTACACATGTCCGGTTTTGCCGTCGGAATAAACTCTGAAGGTTTTTCCGACGGAGTTCCGATGGAATTCCGCTCAAGCTGTCTTGCCTACACAACGGTCACACCAAATTCCGACCCTCCAGAACGCGGTGACGTACAACACTTACGACGGGACTAGAAAACGGAAGTTCAATAGCCAGTAGCCAATAGCTTCCGTCTCGTATTTGCTTCAGAGCATGCGTCGTTTTTGGTCCGTTGGAACAGCATACAGACGAGCGGTTTTCCCGATAGGAATTGGTTCCATAGGAAATATTTAGAACATGTTCTCTTTCTAGTTCCGTCGGAATTTTCGACGTAAAAAGTCCGATGGGGCATACACACGGTCGGAATAGAAGATGAAAAGCTCCCATCTGACTTTTTCTGTTGGACATTCTGCTCGTGTGTACGCGGCATTACTGTTTACATTTTATCTTCTCCAATACTGTGGGAAGGGTAGTTTAGTATTTAATAATTGTCCCACATTATTGGCCTTGTGCGTTGAAGCCGTTTGTGGGTGAAATCAAAATCAACCTGTATTACAACAAATTTGGCTACTGTGGTCCCAGGGAAATTATATATCGCCCCATTCAATCTGGTAGCTCTGTTAAATTAATCTTTCCTTCAAATTGTTAATATCTATCTGTTGACTCCTCCAGACATACTTTGTATTTCTTTCGGCCGGAGAAATTCAGAGGAATGTCTTCCTGAGCGACAAGAGATATTGCGTTTTTGAACTTGAGGTGCAATTACCGCAACTTTTATTTAACATAGTCATTTGGGCTGCCCAGGGGTTATTTGCCAAATATTAAGGAAAAATAGTTTTATTGCCGCGTTGATGTCTTTGATAGGGTGTATGAAATATTAATCACCAGAAATCCCGGTTCTGTATGAAATTGTATAATTATACTTGTAAATTAACAAAAATGATTTACTTATTAATTTTATTGGGAAATATTTATACATTGGTAAGTATTCCCTATAGATTAACAAACTCAGGAAATTATTGTGGTATGTTACTGATTGTCTGAACAAAGTTCACATTTTTACCGTAAGATCTTAATAATTCAAATTCCCCATATGTATTATTAAGATTCCATACCACACTCACAACAGGAGGGTATGACAGTGGGCACTATGTACAGGAGAGAAGTGTGGAGGGAATGACAGTGGGCAGTATGTACAGGAGAGGAGTGTGGAGGGAATGACAGTGGGCAGTGTGTACAGGAGAGGAGTGTGGAGGGGATGACAATGGGCAGTATACAGAAGAGGAGTGTGGAGGGTATGACAGTGGGCACTATGTACAGGAGAGGAGTGTAGAGGGATGACAGTGGGCACTATGTACAGGAGAGGAGTGTGGAGGGCATCACAGTGGGCAGTATGTACAGGAGAGAAGTGTGGAGGGATGACAGCAGGCAGTATGTACAGGAAAGGAGAGTTGAGGGGATGACAGTGGGCAGTATGTACAGGAGAGGAGTGTGGAGGGATGACAGTGTGGAGTATGTACAGGAGAGGAGTGTGTAGAGGGTATAACAGCTGTACAGTATGTACAGAAGTGGAGTGTGGAGGGTATAACAGCTGGCACTATGTATAGGGGAGAAGTGAGGAGGAGATGACAGTGGGCAGTATGCACGGGAGAGGAGTGTGGAGGGGATGACAGTGGGCAGTATGTACAGGAGAGGAGTGTGGAGGGTATGACACTGGGTAGTATGTACAGGAGAGAAGTGTGGAGGGTATGATAGTGATCAGTAAGTACAGGAGAGGAGTGTGGAGGGTATGACAGTGGGCAATAGGAACAGGAGAGGAGTGTGGAGGGTATGACAGTGGGTAGTATATACAGGAGAGGAGTGTGGAGGGATGACAGCAGGCAGTATGTACAGGGAGGAGTGTGGAGGAGATGACAGTGGGCAGTATGTACAGGAGAGGAGTGTGGAGGGGATAACAGTGAGGAGTATATACAGGAGAGGAGTGTGGAGGGATGACAGTGGGCAGTATGTACGGGACAGGAGTGTGGAGGGATGACAGTTGGCAGTATATACAGGAGAGGAGTGTGGAGGAGGTGACAGTGGGCAGTATGTACAGGAGAGGAGTGTGGAGGAGGTGACAGTGGGCAGTATGTACAGAAGAGGAGTGTGGAGGAGATGACAGTGTGCAGTATGTACAGGAGAGGAGTGTGTAGAGGGTATAACAGCTGTACAGTATGTACAGAAGAGGAGTGTGGAGGGTATAACAGCTGGCACTATGTATTGGGGAGAAGTGTGGAGGAGATGACAGTGGGCAGTATATACAGGAGGGGAGTGTGGAGGGGATGACAGTGGGCAGTATATACAGGAGAGGAGTGTGGAGGGGATGACAGTGGGCAGTATGCACAGGAGAGGAGTGTGGAGGGGATGACAGTGGGCAGTATGTACAGGAGAGGAGTGCAGAGGGGATGACAGTGGGCAGTATGTACAGGAGAGAAGTGTGGAGGGTATGACAGTGATCAGTAAGTACAGGAGAGGAGTGTGGAGGGTATGACAGTGGGCAGTAGGCACAGGAGAGGAGTGTGGAGGGCATGACAGTGGGTAGTATATACAGGAGAGGAGTGTGGAAGGGGTGATAGTGGGCAGTATGTACAAGAGAGGAGTGTGGAGGGGATAACA